>NC_138370.1:133152738-133163459 GCF_054177405.1 Leptonychotes weddellii
CCAGAAACACAGTAGATCAGATCAACAAAACTAGAAGTTGGTTCTTTGAAAGAATTAATAATATCGATAAACCACTGGCCAGACTTATCCAAAAGGAAAGAGAAAGGCCCCAAATTAATAAAATTATGAATGAAAGGGGAGAGATCATGACTAACACCAAGGAAATAGAAACAATTATTAGAAATTATTATCAACAACTATATGCCAATAAATTGAGCAACCTGGAAGAAATGGGTGCCCTCCAGAAACCTATAAACTGCCAAGACTGAAACAGGAAGAAATTGACAACCTGAATAGACCAATAACCAGTAAAGAGATTGAAGCAGTGATCAAAAACCTCCCAAAGCAATAGGCCTGGGCCTGATGGATTCCCTGGGGAATTCTATCAAACATTCAAAGAAGAAATAATACCTATTCTCCTGAAGCTGTTTCAAAAAATAGAAACAGAAGGAAAGCTTCCAGACTCATTTTATGAGGCCAGCATTACCTTGATCCCCAAACCAGGCAAAGACCTCATCAAAAATGAGAATTTCAGACCATATCCCTGATGAATATGGATCCCAAAATTCTCAACAAAATCCTAGCTAATACGATCCAACAGTATATTGAAAGGATCATCCACCATGGCCAAGTGGGAGTTATCCCTGGGATGCAGAGGTTGCTCAACGTTCACAAATCAATCAGTGTGATAGAACACATTAATAAGAGGAGAGAGAAGAACGATATGGTCCTCTCAATTGATGCAGAAAAAGCATTTGACAAAATACAGCAAACTTTCCTGATTAAAACTCTTCAGAGTATAGGGTTAGAGGGAAAATTCCTCAAGTTCATAAATCCATCTATGAAAAACCCACAGTGAATATCATTCTCAATGGGGAAAAGCTGAGAGCCTTTCCCTTAAGATCAGGAACACGATAAGGATGCCCACTCTCGTGTTCAACATAGTACTAGAAGTCCTAGCAACAGCAATCAGACAACTAAAAGAAATAGAAGGTATTCAAATTGGCAAAGAAGAAGTCAAACTCTCTCTCTCTTCACAGATGACATGATACTTTATGTGGAAAACCCAAAAGACTCCACCCCCAAATTACTAGAACTCATACAGCAATTCAGTAATGTGGCAGGATACAAAATCAATGCACAGAAATCAATTGCTTTCTTATACACTAACAATGCAACTGTAGAAAGAGAAATTAGAGAAACGATTCCATTTACAATAGCACCAAAAACCATAAGATACCTCGGAATAAACCTAACCCAAGAGGTAAAGGGTCTATATTCTACGAACTACAGAACACTCATGAAAGAAATTGAAGAAGACACAAAAGGATGGAAAAACATTCCATGCTCATGGATCAGAAGAATAAACATTGTTAAAATGTCTATACTGCCGAGAGCAATCTATACTTTCAATGCCATCCTGATCAAAATACCAATGACATTTTTCAAAGTGCTGGAACAAATAATCCTAAAATTTATATGGAAACAGAGAAGACCCCAAATCACCAAGGAAATGTTGAAAAAGAAAAACAAAGCTGAGGACATCACATTGTCTGATTTCAAGCTATATTACAAAGCAGTGATCACCAAGACAGCATGGTACTGGCGCAAAAGCAGACATATAGACCAATGGAACAGAACATAGAGCCCAGATATGAACCCTCAATTCTATGGTCAAATAATCTTCAACAAAGCAAGAAAAAAGTATTTACCCCAAGACACAGATGTAGTGAAAAGAAGGGCCATATGCACCCCAAAGTTCATAGCAGCAATGTCCACAATAGCCAAACTGTGGAAAGAGCCAAGATGCCCTTCAACAGATGAATGGATAAAGAAGATGTGGTCCCTATATACAATGGAATATTGCTCAGCCATCAGAAAGGATGAATACCCAACTTTTGCATCAACATGGTTGGGACTGGAGGAGATTATGCTAAGTGAAATTAGTCAAGCAGGGAAAGTCAATTATTATATGGTTTCACTTATTTGTGGAACATAAGGAATAGCATGGAGGACATTAGGAGAAGGAAGGGAAAAGTGAAGGGGGGGAAATCAGAGCGGGAAACGAACCATGAGAGACTATGGACCCGAGAAACAAACTGAGGGTTTTAGAGGGGAGGGGGTGGGGGGATGGGTTAGCCTGGTGATGAGTATTAAGGAGGGCACATATTGCATGGAGCACTGGGTGCTTAGGCAAACAATGATTCATGGAACACTACATCAAAAACTAATGATGTACTGTATGGTGAATAACATAACATAATAATAAAAAAAAAATAGAAAAATAAAAGCTACATATGCTCATTGTAGAGAAATTTTAACGGTATAAAGAGTAAAATTAAAGTTGTATTTCTGCCCAAAAAAAAGAAAGGTATTTCTTATGAAAATAAGCCTCATGCTACATTTAGAACATATAACTTGATCTTGCAGTAAGTATCTAAGAATCAACAATTTTTCTAATTAATTATAATAATTCAAGTAAAGAAAAGGCTGAATATAAAATATATTTCATTGTTATTGAATATTAAAAACTGAAAAGGCCAAATGATTTATATTATCATACCCAGACTTATTCTAGCAAATATATTAAAAGTCATAATACTAACTACTATGCTCTATGCTTCTCAGATGCCCATTAGCCCTTTTTCTGTTCTGCAACCATTTCAGACATGTTCCCACTTCTAATCTTTGCACTTGCCATTCGTTTGGATAGTATTCTCTTCCTGTCGATGTTCAGGTGGCTGAAACCTTTTTATCATTCAATTCTCAGCCCCTCTGTCATCTTTTCAGAGTCCTTTACTGACCACCCTATCCAAAGTCCCTGCCCCAGTCACATTCTATCACAGGACAGTGTTTATATCCTTCAGAGCACTTACTGATCTCAGAAGTTACCTTTCTTAAATCACTAGTTACATATTTATATCTGTCTCTAATACAGTCTAGCCAGTATAGGAGACATCCTCAAGATTAATATCCAGGGATTAGAGTGGGAAGATTCTAGACTTAATTGCTGGTGGCCCTTTTTATAGACAGGGTACTGAGAGTCCACTCATCTTTAGCTTTAAGCCTTATATTCAATTTGGGGACAACAGAGACATTCCAGAGAGCTTACATTGACATTGTTATTTAACAAGAAACTAATCTACCATCATGAATAGGTGAGCTAGAGGTGGGGTAAAGGGCATAGTTTTCACACTTCACACCTGGCTGAGAAAAATACATCTCATTCCAATTATACATTAAATACTGTTTACAGAGAATTTTTTCTTTTCTGAACTAATGGCAGAGATTCAAATTTCAGGTAAACCAGAGTCAGAGAGGAATGAATAGTTGTGTCATTATCCCGTTAATTCTTCATTTATCTAACTTTAATGCAATATTGTAAAAATATGTGAATAGCTTTTTATAGAGATATAACAAATTTCAAAAGTTCTGTCAATTCTTTAAGGGTGTTAGAATTGAACAAATTTTAGTAAAATCACCCTTCTCACTTAGTAATTAGTAGAATTACTTGTATCTTCCATTTCTTCCCCAATACAATTAGATTCATTGGCTTAGTTTTTTATTTGTTTGTTTTCTTTAAACAAACAGAAACCCAAGTCTCTGGAAAACAGCAACTAGAAGGCTTCAAGGAACCCAAAGAGCATATTCTTTCTATCTCATCTATCTGCTTCTTTCTGATTATCTGTTTAAATAATTTTTCTCAGCATACATATCCTCTCTGCTACTCAAGCCACAGGAAAATGATCATCAACATCCCCTTAAATTCACATGAAAGAGATCTAGTCAAATGGAGAGACCAAATTTCAGACCAAATTTTAATCTTTATTTTTCCCTTTCTCCATTTCTCCAGCCCAACTCCAACTCCTCTCACTAGCCCACCCCCCACCCCCCACCCCCACCAAAAAGTGTTTTGAATTGCCTCTGCATTGTCCATTGCCCATCCCTGGACCAACCAACGGCTGTCAAAATCTTCAGTAATGGATTCTCTTTACAGTTAAGGGAATTCTTTTGGATAGCAGTGAAATCCCCAAAGATATATTGAATCAAGGTGATGAACCTGCCATGACCTCATAAGGTATCTGGACTTTCAACAGTTGGAAATTCATTACCATTGAAGGTTTCTATCTAAAATTCAGCAGTGTCATATCTGTGTTTTATAACAAAAACTAATGGAAGTGGAGAAAATAAAGCGATACAGATTCTGGAGATAGACATTAAGAGTCAGGAAGCTATTTTAATAGTTTAGAACACACCTTGAGTTTTTAATTTAAAGCAATGTCAGTGAGGTTGTGATCCAAGTGGACAGATTTGAGAGATATTTCAGGGAGAATCTTGACAAGGCTCGGTGAATGATTACGAAAATTAAGGGACAGGTAAATGTTAAGGATGACTCTCTTGTTTCTATCTTGACTCATAAGTTAGATGGTATTTCCTTACATTGATACAGAGAGTCAGAAGAGCAGATTTGGACTGTGTATAGGATGAGAACAATGAGTCCAGAAGACAAGAAAGATGAAATAATAGATAAAAATCAATATAAAACTAGGCAGGCATGCTCTAGCTATAAAACCCAGGATTCACCACAAAGAAATATGAGTCTAACTCTTTACACAGTAACTAATCAGAAAAATTTGATAATAGGTTTTCTTGAGAATGTGGTCCAAGGATATCATACAGCATTTTTTTAAAAATCTCTTTAGACCCTCATGCTCCCACATTTAATTTTCAAAATATTAAGAATCTCTCTTTCCTTCTACCTTGTCCCAGAACAACCACAGTGTCACACTGTTCACCTTTCACTACATTTCCTCCAAGTCTTGAACATATTTCCAACCATGACTAGTCACTTGGAAAGCATCATCCATCATCCATTAACTGCATTTCTTAAGATGAGTATTTTGCCTAGAATCCCAGTAGATAAAGTCTTTCTTTTAACATGTCATAATTTGACAGTTATCAATATATGTAAATACTATAAGAAATGATAAAATGAATTGAAAATACTAGAGAAAAGTATACTGAATCAAGCTGGGTTTAATGTGGGAGGAGAAAACAAAAGGGCCTAAATACCAGAAGGCAAGGATCATTGGCAATTATCCAAATAGCAAAATAGAGAAATTATTCTCAAAGATTAGAGCTATGTTAAATTAAATTTGAAGAATCAATATAGCAATGTTAATACATAATATTGATAAGCTTATTTCATTCATAGTTAAATATGAATATTATCAAGTCACATTGAGCTCACTGCTGCATTTCAATATTTTTAATTTTAAAACAATTCCAAATAACCTTGTATTTGTCAAAGATACCTTTACACATGGGGATGTGAACAAAGGCTATATTCACAATTACTCAAATAAACTCAATGGAATCCATGTATTTTTTGAAAAGTAAACGACCTCAGAGAATATGTTAGGAAAAAAAAAGTCATGTCATTATAAACTTTAGCATATTAACAATCAAATTAAACAGACTCCTAGTTATAAATGTGTACACTGAAAGCATCTTGGCAAGTTTCTATAAATCCAAACTTCTTTGCCAAGCCAAAATTTAGCATACATTCTTAAACCTGTGCTGTCTCTCTCTCTCCCTCACTCTCTCAATTTCTCTCTCTGTCTCTTTCTCTCTCTCTCTCTTTCTAGCACGCTCTCTCTCTCTCTCACACACACACATGTTACTCATCTTTAAAGATGCTTTAAATCCTACCATTAATCTAAGAAAGAGTATATCTGCTTATATTTTTTAAAGTGGAGAGATAAACCACAAACAAAGTTTTTAGGGAAAAAAAAAAAAAAAAGAATCTACAACCAAACCAACCTGTAAGCCCCCGATCTCTTCTGATCTTGGAAGTGAAGCAGGACTGAGCCTGCTTAGTACTTGGGTAGGAGAAAAAAGGAAACAGAGTTGATAAAATAACAAATATTTTTATAAATACAAACTGGGATTTTTTTAATCTTAAAATTCCAACAGAAGATTAATAAAAAGTGAGCATTGCCTGTGTAGAGTTGATAAAAGTAACTACACTAAAAGGAATTATTTAAGTGATTCTTACTTATTTATTTATCTATTTTTAAAAATTCATTTTTTTTTAAATTTTGGAGACAGAGAGAGGAAGAGAGAGTGTGCACCCATGCACGTGAGGGAAGGGAGGTGAAGAGGGAAAGTGAAAGAATTACAAGCAGACTCCCCACTGAGCGCAGAGCTCCACATGGGGCTCAATGTCATGACCATGAGACCATGACCTGAGCTGAAACCAAGATTCAGACACTTAACCGACTGAGCCCCCAAGGTGCCTCTTTTTTTTATTTGACTTTTAAAACACAACAAACTGTTCATTCCTAGTGGGATATACACTAAGAGGGAAAAAAAAATGAAAGAAAAAATTCTCAAGCTATTTACCATAACTGTATTTTCGAGTGTTAGTATTGTTTTCCTGAGTATGCTATACAGATTTAAAAAAAAAAAAAGAAAGAAAATGAATAATAATAATGATGTCTATAAAAACTGGAAATTTTCGTCATGAGGAAAGGAGGCCCATATGTAAGAGGAATTTGATTAAGTAAAATCCCTGAGTTCCTGAATTTGTTAAATTTTAATTGGAATATATATGACTCCATGATTATATATATATATATATTTTTTTTTAATATGCTCGACTTCTTTTCACTAAAAATGCCTACACATGAACAATAAATATCCCTCTCAAACAGAATTTGGTTTCCAAATACCATCTCTCACAAAAGAACCAGAGCACCTCAAAAATCTTTTAGATTTCAAGCTGGGACAGAAAATATACAAGTTGAGCCTAGAATATGTTGTCAAACCAGACAGTAAGAAAGCAAACATTATTGGGATCATGTCAAAAGGACTCCCTTTGGAAGAAGATCCCACTACCCAAAACTGCGGAAATTTGAGCTTGAATAAGAATGATAATTTTAAATGCTTAAAAAACACATCAAATGTTTAAAACTATAAGTTCTTAATTAAGGGACGTCTGGGCGGCTCAGTCAGTTAAGCATCTGCCTTCGGCTCAGGTCATGATCCCAGGGTCCTGGGATCAAACCCCGCATCGGGCTCCCTGCTCGGCGGGAAGCCTGCTTCTCCCTCTGCCTGCCACTTCCCCTGCTTATGCTCTCGCTCTCCCTCTCTCTGTCTGACAAATAAATAAATAAATAAAAATCTTTAAAAAATAGGTTCTTAATAATATTTATTTTTAAAAACCTAATTGGAGATTTTGCAAAAATATTGGGGAACTAACTCATGATTTTGAAATATGATAAATAAGGAAATGACTCAAGCATCTCTCTTGCAATTCTATCCATTATGCTCTGAACTCAGATAAAAAAATCCATGAGGGAGAATTTTTTATTCATCTATGTATTTTGGGTAATAATTTAAAAGGAATGATTTAATTAGAATATCACCCTTTTGCAACCCTTTCTAGCAGTGATTATCAATGGCTGCTAAATTCACAAAAAGAAAGGCAAGCAGATTTTATGACTCTTCTAACGGACATATACCACCACGTAACAAGAAGCTTCACCAAAAAATAAAATAAAATAAAGACTCAATCTAATCAATGTATAGGAAAAAGAACACAGGACCCATGCAGAAATGCCACAGGATGCAATCAGCACAACTCAGACTGTGAGAAACTCTATAACACAAACTATAAGTTTTCTTCAACAAAAAAAATCGTAAGAAAAATACTAGTGGGATAAGAGACATGCCCACCATTTGCTATGCATGGAATTTATTTGGATACTGACTGGAAGAATAAAATTCTTAGAAAGAGTGAGATATAACTGTGGAAATTTAAACAATCTTTGTATGTTTAATCATATTAAGGGATTCTTTTTACAGTTTTATATAATAACAGAGGTTATATTTTTTAATGAGTCATCTTTTAGAGATATATTGAAAATACATATAAATTATATAATATGATTATCTGGTGTTATCTCCAAAGTAATCCAGGAGAAAGGAATAGGAACAAGATGAGAGTATAAATGAACCCAATTGGACATGAGGTTGATAACTCTAGAAGCTGGGTAATGAGTACATGGGATTATATTATATAATATTCTCTTATTTTGAATATGTTTAAATTTTTTCATAATAAAAAGATGTGAAATGCTAACAAATATAATTAAATAAACATTTGTTTGAGTCTAACCAGCACAAAAATCAAAAGAGAAAATACAGTAGAAGTCCTTAGGAAGTTAATGGCCAAGGGAAAAATTTCAAGAAACCCTCCATTTCCTATGTCCTCACCTAGGAGCTCCTTGGCCAAAGTCAAGTTTTCCTATCTTTCACATATTCTGTCTGGAAGAAGTGATGCCTCCAATGAAGCTGAGCTCATGAATTGAGTAGAAAAAAGAAAGGAAATATAAAGGTGTTTTAAGATCATAGGCTACACTCTTAACCAGTAGAACTGAACCTTGAAATAGAACTTCTAACAAAATTACAAAAGAATAAGAGCAAAGATCAAGTCTGGAATCATTATTTTCCCACATCTCTTTCTAAATAACTGAGGAAGGGACACCACAGGACAACAGTAAGATCCATAATTGTTTTGGTTTGTAATTTTTCCTTCAGTAGGGTTTAATATCCATGAAAACAAACAAAACTACCACAAAACCGGAGTGGTCATAAAGATAAGTTGAAGGAATGATAAATGTACTAATTCTTTTTATCCATCATACTAGGTAGTCAATAAAAGACAACCTCTAAAGTCAATGAGTCAATAAAAAATGTTTAAGCGTATTATATAAATTTATAAAGTTAACTTCAGTGAGTACCAAAATAAAAGTATAAACCTCCCAAAATAGCAGAAATAGAAAAAAAATCAAAAAATTTAAAAGTAAATAGCAGAATCTCTAAATAAAACACAGAAAATGTAAATAACAGTCTGACACATAATGCATATAGAACATACTGTGATAGTAGAAATTTTCTTTTCAACAGATTCTGGAATATTTATAAAAACTGATCATATGAAATCTTCAATTCACAAAATGTGTTTTAAACTGGATTCCATTAGCTAGCTATGTAATCATTCTGAAAAGTTTTAGAACTTAGGAACAAAAATTCCAATTGGAAGTTTTAAAACTTTATTTTAAACCACTCTTAGGTTAGAAAGTACTTAAGAACCTATCTGATTATTTAAAAAATAATTATAGCCACGATTAAAATTCTTCATGAATATTCTATTACTCCTTTTTTGGTGGGCATATAGTCTACACACTTCCTATTCCACACTTTGATATTTCCACACCAATAAGCATTTGTACAATTTCACTGATTAAATGTCCTTCCATTCTTTACTTACTGATCATGCCACTTCTGTCATAAATAAAATCCAATAAATGCATGTTTCTGTTTCCCAGCCCTGTGTCCTATTCTAATCTATTCCTTATAGGGTATGTCTTAATGACTACATCTTTATAATAAGTCTTGATCTCTAAAAGGGCTAGTCTCCTATTCTTAATTTCATTCTTCAGAAACATCTTTGTTATTCTTGGCCCTTTACTCTTCTATGTTAATAGGGACATATAAAGTTGCATTTTTGTATTTAAAATATATAAGCATATTGTGCTGGAAACCTCACTATGTTACTTTTGCTTTGTTTTGTTTTTTCACAGATAACTGTGTTCTTAGGAGTTATCAAGTTCTTTGTGTATATCTCGTCATAGTTTCCAGCTGCTGCAGGATACGTTGTAGAGCATACCCACATTACGCTTGTCCATTTTCCCAGTGATGGTTAGATTGACTCTAACACTTTGCTATTACAATCATCATCCATGTCTCCTTACACCCTGTGTAGAATTTCTCTGGGATGTACACCTATGAGCTGGGTTTCTGGGTTGCTGGGTGGTCATACTTCATTTCACCAAGTGATAAAAGATGTCTTGACAATGAGGTTGAGCCAGTCTATACTTTCAACATCAATATACAAGATTTGTTTCTACCTAAATATCTCCCAGCACTTGGAGTTATAAAACTACATATCATTGTTTCTCAATCTGATGAGTACAAAGTAGTATCACATTTTAATTTTAATTTCTAGGATTACAAATAAGCTTGAGCATCTTTTTATATAACTATTAGTCATCTAGGTTTCTCTTATTTGCATTTTATAACTTAGCCTTTATTGGGGTTTGCTATCTTTTCTTGCAACACAGGATTCTTATAAAGAATGAAATTATATTAATATTTTTTATCCATAACATTGAATCTTGGAACATAATACCACAAAAGGAACATTGTTTTGACCTTTGAATTCAATTAAAAAACCGCCAAAATTGGGACTTTTCAGATATGCAAGAAAAGGAACTCAAAAATGAGGGGAAAAAAATAACAAATCCTAAAGTATAACTGTTAAAACTAGAAAGCAGAAGCAAACTAAATAGAAAACAACAAAACACATTAATAAAGCCAAACTGGTGCTCATAAAATTATAATATAAAATAAGTATTTTTAATTTTTATCAAGAGAAAAAGAAGCTAAAAAGTATTGTGAGGTATCTATGCAAACATAACTATAAATATAATGGAAATCTAAAATATACAAATGACTGTTCTATACAATTTTACCATCAAGAGATTTGAAGATAAAAATGAAATTATCCATCGTCTCTCATGGTTCGTCTACCCCTCCGATTTCCCCTGCTTCATTCTTCCCCTCCTGCTACCTTCTTCTTCTTCTTCTTCTTC
>NC_138370.1:133163559-133180339 GCF_054177405.1 Leptonychotes weddellii
CCCAGTGTCTATCACCCAGCCACCCAATCCCTCCCACCCCACCCTCCACTCCAGCAACCCTCAGTTTGTTTCCTGCGATTAAGAATTCCGATGGACTCTGAAAAACAAACTGAGGGTTCTAGAGGGGAGGGGGTGGGAGGATGGGTTAGCCTTGTGGTGGGTATTGAGGAGGGCACATTCTGCATGGAGCATTGGGTGTTATGCACAAACAATGAATCATGGAACACTACATCTAAAACTAATGATGTAATGTATGGGGATTAACATAAGAATAAAAAATTAATTAATTAATTAAAAAAACAAAACAAAAAAATGAAATTATCCAATTCCACATTCATAAAGTCAAAGGATTATTTTTCATTAAAAAAATATAGGGAGGGCAAGTATTATAAGACTTTCTAGTAAATTCAAGAATAGAATAATGAAGTTCTATTCAATATAATAAATAATAATAAATGAGTATGAATATTTAAAAGAAAATGAAAATTATCATTTGCGCAGATGACATAATTTTACACCTAGACAATAAAGATATAAGTTCAGGCACTATTAGATTCACTAATTATCAAGACTGTCAAAAACTAATCAGCAGTGAAATTCAATAGTTTTTCAATAAATAATAACAACCAGATATAAAAGAAAACACACTGTCAGCTTGGAAGTTATCATCCATTGTAGCAGCAAGTAAAAAGTTGAACAGGCTGAAAAATCAACACCTCTTCTAGGATCCTAGAGAGGGGGGACACAGGGCACTCTGCAGCCCTCAAGACTGGACAGACAGACAAATACAGGAAATGACAGCTTCATGGAGCAAAGATTCAACCTGCAGGAAGCAGTGCCAGGGCAGGAAAACGTGAACTGGTAATTGACCAACTACTGGATCTCAGTGCAGACAACTCTGACAGTTAAAAACTCCAATGCGACTCAAGCATAGGGCCCCCCACACTACCGTGAGACTTACCACCAGAAGCTTGACTGGGTTTCCACAGTCCATAACAGAGGAAAATTCCCTTGGGCTTATAGCAAGGGGAAAGGGGGAAATGGCCATTTTGAACTACACCACAGCATTTGGTTCTTCTTAGCCACGCCTGTCCTCAGGTGAAACTAGTTAACCAGAGCCTAACCCGCTGGGGTATTATCAGAGCCTAACGTGGGGAAAGTAAATTCCTAAAGCCAGCTCTAGCCTTCCAAATGTGAGAGAAGGGGAATTACCCAATTCCAGCCCATTCTAGCCTTCTGTCCCACTTAAGGGGGGTTGGGGCAGGGAATGAGAAACTCTTGCGAAGCACACTTGCTAAAAGACAAACCTGATGACAGGAACCTAGAACACTCCCTCCTCCCCCACATACCTCACCACCACATTACTAAAGGCCTATTTCCAGCACATCATGTCCACTTATCAGGAAAAAACTATAAAACATACTAAAAGGCAACAATCAGTTTAAAGAACCTAAACAAGCATCAGAACCAGACATGGCAGGGATGTTGGAATTATCGGACCAGGAATTTAAACAACTATGACGAATGTATTAAGAGCTCTAACGGATAAAATAGACAGCATGTGATTAGAGATGGGCAATGCAAGTAGAGAGACGGAAATCCTAAGAAAGAACCAAAAAGAAATGCTAGGGATGAAAAACACTGTAATGGATACCTTTGATGGGCTTATTAGTAGACTGGACACAGTTGAGGGAAGATAATCTCTGAATTTGATGTTATATCTATAGAAACTTTGAAAACTGAAAAGCAAAGAAAACAAGTAGTGAAAAAATAGATCAGAAAACATTGCAATATATAAATGTATCAAATAAACATATTGTATACCTTGAATTTGCCATTTTATGTCAATTATATTTAAATAAAAGAGGCAAAATTTTTAAATGTAAAATTCTAAGAATAAAACTAATGTGAAATTTACAAGACACAGGGCATCTGGCTGGCTCAGTCATTAGAGCATGCCACTCTTGATCTCAGGGTTGTGAGTTTGAGCCCCACACTTGGTGTAGAGTTTATTTAAAAAATAAAATCTTTTTAAAAAAAGAAATTTACAAGACTTGAATGATAAATAATTTAAAAAACTATGAAATGTCCTGAAGGATACACACAACACACACATCCCCACTCTCTTAAATGAGTCAACACTGTGAACATTATGATTCTTTCCAAATTCATGTACAAATGACATGAAATCTCAACCAAAATTTCAACTTTTTAATGGAATTTGAAAAGCTGAGTCTAATGAATGGAAGGTCTTTACAGAAAATAGACAATTCTGGGAAAAAAAAGAAAAAAAATTATATATGATAACATGCTCTAGTAAAAGCTTCTAGAAATATAGAGTAAAATGAGGTGCTGAGAACAGATATAGGTAAGAGGAGAAATGGAACAGAAGAGATATTCCAGAAATAGATTGATGTTATATGTAAATAAGAAGTCAGTATATTTATTTTTGATTTTTGAAATCAGTAAGGAATGCACAGTTTATTTAACAAATAGGTTAGAATAATACTCAGCCATAAAAAAGAATGAAATCTTGCCATTACCAATGACATGGAAGGAGCTAGAGTATTATGCTAAATGAAATAAGTCAGTCAGAGAAAGACAAATACCATATGATTTCACCCATATGTGGAATTTAAGAAACAAAACTAACAAGCAAAGGGGAAAAAAAGAGAGAGGCAAACCAAGAAAGAGACTCTTTTTTTTTTTTTTTAAGATTTATTTATTTTTTTGAGAGAGAGAGTGAGAGAGCATGAGAGGAGGGAGGGTCAGAGGGAGAAACAGACTCCCCGCTGAGCAGGGAGCCCGATGCGGGGCTCAATCCCAGGACTCCAGGACCATGACCTGAGCCAAAGGAGGACGCTCACCTAACTGAGCCACCCAGGGGCCCCGAGAAACAGACTCTTAACTATAGTCAACAAACTGATGGTTCCCAGAGGGGAGGTGGGTGGGAGGGTGGGTGAAATAGGTGATGGGGACTAAGGAGAGCACTTGTCATGAGCACAGGGTGTTGTGTGGAAGTGTTGAATCACTATATTGTACCCCTGAAACTAATTATACTGTATGTTAACTAACTGGAATTTAAATAAAAACTTAAATAAAAAATAAAATTAAAGAAATGGATTGTTTATTTACAGATATTGCACAGAGAAAAGAATACAAGCGGCTACTAAACAAATGAAAATGTGCTCAGACACACCTAATATTTTTTTAAATAGATACCCATTTTTCCATTGCACAAATAAAAAATGAGTATATATATTTTTCAGTCTAAATTGGTAGATTTATGTTGGTTTCCAAACTTGGGAACTTCCTGGGTGAAATCTGAAACTGGTACCCCAACAGGGAGGACAAAGAGAAACTAAGGAGAGACAGGCTACTCCAGGTTAGTAGGTGGCAGTTTAATAGGCAAGGCAACTTACTTAGGAGGTTTATCTTGGGCGGCTGCAGGACGAGTAGATCTCCGCCAGAATCTTAAAAGCTTATATAGGGGTCTTAACAGGGATTAGGCATGTGTTCAGTCCAGAACGTCCCAACAGCACCTTACTCTCTCAGGGCTATGTCTTTGAAAATGACTCTAGCTGGGGGAACCTAGAAGGGAATGTATATTCCAAGGACGTGGGCGAGGCGAGCCTCTGATCGCCTGGATCTAGCACTGGGGTCAAGTAGTGGTCACGTCCTCTTGACAACCTCCTCCAATGATTTATTGAGTAAAAATGTGTAGAACCTTAATGAAAGGCAATTTCCAGTATCTATCACCTCTAGAATTTATTCTTTAAAATATTCCAGTATCTTTACAAGCTACCCACTTGTTTGAAGAAAATAAACTTAAAACTATGTAAGTGCCAACCAAAACATGAAAATGGTTCTAAGTTATGGTTTTCTATATTAAGCAATACTATGTAGCAATTTAAAAGAATAGTAGAGCTATTTTGAATACAAGAGTTTCTTTTCTATGGTGCCTGGGTGACTCTGAATGGTCTCACTCTTTTTTTTTTTTTTTTTAAGATTTTATTTATTTGTTTGAGAGAGAGACAAGGCAAGAGAGGGAACACAAGCAGGGGGCGTGGGAGAGGGAGAAGCAGGCTTCCCACTGAGCAGGGAGCCCGATGCGGGGCTCGATCCCAGGACACTGGGATCATGACCTGAGCTGAAGGCAGATGCTTAACGACTGAGCCACCCAGGTGCCCCTGAATGGTCTGACTCTTGATCTCAGGGTCGTGGTTTCTAGCCTCGACTGGGGCTCCACACATATCAGGGAGTCTACTTCAAATTCTCTCTTTCCCTCTCCCTCTGCCCCTCCCGTGCTCGCTTGTCCTCACTCCCTCTCTCTAAAACAATAGATCAATCTTGAAAAAAAAAAATTTCTCTTCTTGAATTGAGTTTTAAAATCAGGTTGCAGAGAACACATTGAAAATTATTAATTTTATCATTCATTTATAAATAAATAAATCAGACACTGTTTCTGTGAGAGAGAGAGGGTATGTGTACATCTGTATACATGTTCCTTTGTGGTTAAGTCCCTACAGGTACGTCTGAAATGATTCACAGCAAACTGACAAAGGTTGTAGCTAGAATAGGGAAGAAAGATGATTTCTTATTTTAATTCTTGCGTCTGTATGGTTTAAATCCTTTATAATAAAAGGTACTTATGAATTATTTAAAAACTCAGTAAAGTTTGGGGCGCCTGGGTGGCTCAGTTGGTTAAGCGTCTGCCTTCAGCTCAGGTCATGATCTCAGGGTCCTGGGATCGAGCCCCACATCGGGCTCCCTGCTCAGCCAGGAGCCTGCTTCTCTCTCTCCCACTCCTCCTGCTGGTGCACTCTCTCTCTCAAAATAAATAAAATCTTTAAAAAAAAAAAAACTCAGTAAGGTTTATTTTAATATGAGTCAATTAAATTCATGATCTTGAGTAAATCTGAAATCCCAAAATTTTAATTTCATTTTATAGAAAATAAGTGGAATTACCTAGATAGTCTCAAGATCCAAAAGGCCTAGAATCAAGTCTAGGTTTGGTACTCACAATCAAGGTGGCTCTGAGAGTCAGTTTCCACAGGAGTAATAGGGATAAAAGGAAGTGACTATGAGTCTCTGTGAAAAATCAGATTTCTGCCAAAACTGCAAAAAGGCAAATAAATTCAATGTATTATTATTATTACAGTCTTATAGCTCTATGGATCTATCAGTGATATATCCTATTGCCCATAGAATAATATAATTATATACACAATTATATAATATATACTATATAGTTCTATATAATATATACAATTATATATATATAATTATACATATATTTTTTCCTTACTCTTACAATATCAACTTGTTTCTGTAATATGCTCCTCTGTCCTTTGGTAAACCTGAGCGTTATCTACAAAGGGTCCATACTAGCAATATTTGTAAAATACATATAAGCATGAAATTCTATCCCTAAAGAAGTTTCATATACCTTGAAATTATTTCATCTTTATTTATAAGTGAAATTTACAATTTAACTAAAAGTACTGATTTCTCCCTTTTGAGAGGAAAAAATAGAAATAGCAACTTAATTTCTTAGAATAGTTTTTACACATCATAGAGTATTAAATAGATGCCAATTGATTTCTCCTCACTTGATTGTCTCCACATCAAGGTAAGTCTAGCCAGGCTCACCTCTAACTTTCTCATTCCCCAAAGCTTTAACGAACTGATTCTTCCTAATAGAACAATTATGTCCATGTAACTAAATCAATCATTCTTCCTGAGGCATGGGCTTGCATTTACTTGTCTGGATCAGGAAGGCTGAGGGTAAATGGGCCATTAAGAACTGTGCTTCCCTAGCCACAAAAAGTCATGAGGTTTACTGGCAAAGAATGGGTTTTTAGATAAGAATAAAAATCTTATGAGGGTCAATTTGTCTATAATTCATTTGGAAGACTGCCCTTTCCTTTAAAGCCCCACAGTGACAGAGTTGCTTATTTTTACTTCAGAACAATTATTTTAAATTAGGACCATACAGTTATGGAATTACTGACACTGGGAATCTTTTATGAAAAACAAACAAATCATCTCAGATTATAAACTTCAACATCAGATTAATAACCTAAAGCTGTTTTCAAAGAAAAAAAAATGTCTTTATAAAAGTTAATGTTAAGTCATATCCAAAATCTGGAGAAAGAGTAACTATCCATTTCAAGCAGGATTCTACTTGATTTTTTTAATTCCCCAAACTAAGCAGCATATTTGAATTGATAATTTGCCAAACTCAAATTAAAAAGAAAATCCTCCACTCCCACTTGAACTCAGCCATTTGCAATAAGAAAAATAAGTATGTGACTCTACAGTTCTAGAAAAAAGCAAATGTGAAAATGTTTCTGCTTTGTAAGAGGTTCCTCTCTGAGTTCCCTTCTACCTATGCAATAATATAAACAGTGAACTTAAGACAACCACAGTGCAGAGACATGAAAAAAAAAATTCACTAATTACTTATCAAGAGAAGTGTATGAAAACTGACAAAGTCCTCTATAGAAGCCACAGAAGTCATGCCCTTTGTTCCGCAGACCAGCACAATGCCTCAGTCCATAGGGATCGCCTATTTGGGGAACACTTTCTCTTTGATCATTCTTCCCTTGTTTGCAGGCTAGCACTCAGAAGTAGCAACACAATACCTAGAAGCTCTTTCTCACAGAGGCTATTTATTTATGGGACAGGAGAGCTAGTGACACCAATGGGAACCAGTGGTGGTAGATTTGCATCTCACCTGTACACATTAGTCTGGTAAAATCAGGCTTCTTTGTTTCTTAAAAGGTCTTACCCTTGACAAAGTGACCTGCACTTTGGCAGCCAGTCCTCCCATTCAATCCCTCCAGCAAAAAGCAAATGCCCTTGAATACAAGGGGGGAAAAAAAGACATTTGAAGGTGCCACGAGGTTAGCTTTCATTTTTCTTTCCATTGTATATTAAAATTGATATCGTTAAAGAGAATAAAGTATTTGACGAACTCTGTAGCAGTTTATAAAGTTTTCTCCTATTATTGGTAAAGAGGATAGATAGCCTTTTCAATAGCTTCTGGTTTGGGGGTTTTTAAATTAATAACGATTCCTCTCAAAAGTTATTAGCTAAATAGCTATTCTTTGTTAATGACTGTTGTTATGTCTAATGGACCATGTCTTATCAAGAACTGCATTTCTAAGCCACAGATTCATGGTTTTAAATTATTTTCAAAAATATTTCTTTACTTCCCCAATAAATTCTTTTTTTTATAATTTCGTAAATATAAAGTGACACACAGATGGTATATATAGGACCATAATTTTGTGGGTGAGAAAGCTAAATCCTATGTGCAAGTTAAGGATTTTAGAATCCCAGCTGTTGATTCAGCTGCCGCAGCAAAATCTCCCAAATGTGGTATTAGTGGTAGCTACCAGGTGCCGAGCTCACTCACCACTCCTGCTTCGAAGGGTGACCTGAGGTGACCCCAATTTGAAAACCAACTTATTTGCAAAGTGGCTGTTGCCTGAAGAACAGGACTATATCACATTTCCACACCTTGGTCTCACTGGCACCCTGGGCCAACTCCAAGAGAAAACCACTTTTTCAAGTCACACAGGAAGGCCTATAACAATACCACTTAAGCTAGAATCCCTTAAGAATATAAGGTCTACGTCCGTTTTGTCCAATAGTCTATCCTCTGTCTAGATTAACAATGCCTTCAAAGAATCTGTTTGGAACTGGCAAGCTGGGAGATTTATTACTCATTTTCAGGACAAATCTAAGGATTTTACACTGTTGGGGTTTTCTTTGTTTCTGAAGGTTGACCTGCAGAAGCTGCAAGTTTAGTGCATGAGGGTTCTTATTCTTTATACTAACATAAAAGGAGGAAGGGAGAAAAATTTCAAAATTATAAGTTATTTACAGCATTTTCATTTCTGAAAATTTCTCCCCTTTGACTAGTCGTTCATATCTCTTAAAAAATATATTTTTAAAATATCAGCAGAAAAAAAAAGTTTTGCCACACAGTAGAACGAAAGAAACAAACAACTACCAATCCTCTAGAAGAAGGAATTCTTCCTTCTAAATTTGGGCATGACTAACCTGGCAGGGTCAGGATCTATTTTAATGGTAGAAAGGTCCTAAGTAATTAGATGAGCACTGTAGACAATCTTATGCAATACACTGCACTTTTTAATTACTCACTTATTTGAGACATGCTGATGTGGCGAAGAAGTTTTCGCATATCTTTTTAAAGTAAAGGTGAAAAGCTAGTAAAACATGTTTTTCAAAAAATAGAAGTAGGTCTTTTTCAGCTTAAAGAATTCACATTTGCCCACATGGGCAAGTCACGCATGTCTTTCCAAATTTGTTCAATTACCTGCAAATTTCCTTCCTAAAATTCTTGAGTCTTTTAATTTATTCACTTACTAGATATTATTGAGATCCTATAGTATATGAGGTGTCCGTCTAAGCATTAGATACAGTAAAGAATAAGACCTATATATTTTCCAGCCCTAATAAAATTTGTGGTAGAGAAGAGAAAGGGAGAGATATAAAATATACAATTGCATTGATAAGTGAGTGAGTGAGTGAATGAATGAATGAATGCCAATTCTGATAAAACCATGAGGAAAGGTTAAAAAAAAAAAGAAAGGTAAATAGAAGGCCATGAAAGGAATAATAGGGAGCCTATATCATCTGCAGATGAGGAAGGCTTCCTGGCAAAAGTGACATTTAACAAGGAACCAAATGATGTATAGGGTATCCAATTGAAGAAGGGAAAGAACCATATTTTAGGAAATCCCTTCAAGGTGTAGAGGTCAATGGAAGAAAAGTTATAATGTTTGCACAAGAAAGTTGTTGCTCTATCAGAAAAAGTTATACCTGTAAATTTATCATTTTAGTGTAAAGATAGGACTTGACCGGTTAAGACTTCTGCTGCTTAAACAATTCTCAAAGTTCTTCAAACTCTCAAAATATTTCTTCAAATAATTCCTTAAGAAATCTGATTCTCAATAAAAACAAAAATAGCTTTTACTCACCAAATATGATATTCTATAGAGGACGGTTTAAATACGTGGACTTTAATTCTGCATTCTATTTGAGAAATTATAGTTATCAAAGAGAACTTAATATGGCTTTGTTTTATAGGACTGAAGTTAAGAATCATAAATTGCTTTCAGAAAAACTGCAGAAAAAAGAAGCCACACATAATATGCACATACATAATTTCAGGGCTTAATTTATAAGACAGGCCTGATCAAATGAGTAATAAAGAAGACATCTCTGTTTACTTTTCCACATGTTGGAAAATTATGGTTGTAAATGTTTCTGTATTCGTCTCAAGATTATATCCATTCAAATTTCCCCAGTAAATATGTATTGCATATCTACTATCGCCAGGTCTTGTGCTTGGTACTGGAGTTGGAATAATGAATAACAACCAGTATTAGCCTTCTATTAAGAGGTGATAGCAGAATTACCAGAAAACTCAAAATTTTCTTTAACCAACTTACTGTTTTCATAGGTATAATTAATATTATAATTCTTCTATGTGTGATGAATATAGTGTGTTACAAGCTATTATAAAGAAAAGCTCAGAGGCAAAGAGAGGAGAACCTTCTAGAGGAGGTGGTGAAACCATTTAGTCATGAAGAAGGAGTAGCTGTCTGTAGGGATCCTAAGCAAGGACTATCTGTCTTACACAGAAAGAGTAGCATGCATGAAGTCATGAATGTAGAGGAAAACATGGAACACTAAAGTAAGAATGCACCAGGGAAGACTGTGTCTAGGTAACGAAGATGAGAATGAAACTAGGCAATTACATCCTTCATCAAGCTAGTGAGGAAAGATGAATCACAGAAGTATGTCTATAGATAAAATTCTACTTTTTTTCTTTTAGGGTATTTGTTCCATTTGACATTATTTTTCCAAATAGTACTGAGAAGTTTAAAATGAAACATAAAAGTCCCCCTACATTTGCCACATGAACCTTGAGTTCCAGTCCACACATATTACCACTATTAGCGGTTTGTCAAATTTTATTACATTACTGTAATCTAATTAAGCTTTTCAAGCTTTGTCTATAGGATGTTCTTAAGGGAGGGAGGAGAGAAAAGAGAAGTGGGTTTAGAGGACAGTAGACTGGGTATAACTCATAATTTGAAAATACAGACGTAGATTGCCAAATTTATCAACTTCTTTGGAAGGGGGAAAAGGAGAGTAGTTATTGCCTGAAGATCAGTCTGATTCCAGACTAGATTGGATACAGTATTCCTGAGAGTTTCTCATGGACAAGATATGTGCTATACATAAGAGAGAAGTGTTTTGTTTAATTTTTTATACTTTATTTTTTTTTTAGTAATCTCTACACCCAAGGTAAGGCTCAAAGTCATGACCCCAAGATCAACAGTCACATGCTCTTCCAGCTGAGCCAGCCAGGCACCCCAAGAGAGAAGAGTTTTAAATCCTACCCAAGAGAACGACCTGAGAGCATGCTATGAACCCACAAGAAAGAACATTTATAGAGTAAACTAACAAAAAGGGTGGAGAGTTGGCAGCTAGAGAAAAATACATCTACCATATCATAGATATGTGTTCAATTTTTTCCAAGAAAGAAATCTTCAAAATATCTACAAAATTTCCAGCAATATAAAAAGTTAATTGTAAAATACATGCCAGCCCCAAAGCACACAAAACCGTTCTTTTAGGGTATCATTCAAGTTATAATAATAATCATAGTAATTATAGCTAATAAAATAGAGGGTTTAATATTTACCAGACACTGTTCACACATAGACATATACATATCCGTGTGCACATATCATATTTTATCAATTTCAATATGTCCACATTCTCATATAAAAACACTTTTGAAATCCAGATGCATCTGACAATCAGTAGAATTTTATGATTAGCTAATTATCCAGTTATGACAGTTGTCATTTTGCATACCTTTATTTGGTTGCTTCTATGGCATGACTGGACAACTGCCCCTCTAAATATTTTAATCAACAAGCCATTTAAGGATCTTTTGAAGATGAAGTATAAGTTCTGATTGTTGTCTAAAACCCTTTTCTTGATATCTTCTGATAAAATTAAAGATAAGTTCATCAAAACTTGTAAGAAGGGTGTCAGCCATGTGGACAAAAATTCCATAAGCAGTAATAGAACCAGAATTTTAAAAGAACCATTCTTTTAAGAACCAGAATTTTAAAAGAATCATTCTTTTAAGAAATAGAGAAGGAAAGCATGTAGAAAAACAGAGACATTAATGTCAGTGAAAAAGTGATTCCAACATGTTAGAGTGAATATGAAAACGTTTTAGAACTACATTAATAAATTTATCTCACTTATAACTTCCTTTGTTATTTATATATCAGAGTGGTCAAAAACTACATATAAATAAATGCAAAAGTTATTTCAATAATTAAAAAAATAAACAGCAAAAGTGATTTAAAATAGTATTATGCTCCATTTTAGTTGGCAATATTTGTTTTTCCCTTCTTAGTGATATATCAAATAAGTTGGTTTAGAGTCATTAGCATTTTGGATTCCATTAAATATGGTATATAACTTCATTTCTCACAACAACTCTATGAAATAAGGAATATTTTCCCATTCCCTTTTCTCCCAAACCATTGAAGGGTTAGAAAGAAAAGCTTATCAGTGGGATAAGAAGTGAGAGAGAAAGAGAAAAGATCCAGAATAACCTCTTCCCAAAAAGCAGACAGCCCACCCACAGAAGCTGGGGGATCTGGGAAAAGTCTCATCTTTGAATGAATACTGAAGTGTCAGTCAATATTGTGAACCAGAGACCTGAAGGCCATGAATCCACACCAGTTTTGCTATTGACACTAACCAAAATACTCCTATCAATGAAGAGAGAATAGACAAGTCGTGCATTTTCTTCAAAAAGTAAGGCAAATCTATCCTGCTTGATCAGTGGGATAAAAAGAATGGTGAGAAATAAAAATAAAGTTGCATTTATGATTATACTCCATGAATTTTATTTAATGTACCTACTACACAAGGAGTCAGTTCCTATGTTGAAGGAAGTCTGTACTAGGTTAATTAATGTAGGAGACTTGTAGTTGGCTTTCCTCTGTGTATAGATGATGGGATGGAGAGAAAGAGATAGAGAGATAGAAAAATAGAGAGAGAGAACCCTCTTCCCCCATCAAGAGGTTCCTGGAATAGGAGACATTAATTGGTAGTTTTAGGTTATTGGGCAGGGCCGGTAGGGTATATAGATAGAGAGCCACTAAGTAGGCAACTGGAGACTCCTTCTCCTCTTCCCCACCCAAGCAATATTTTACAAATTCAAAAGGGTTTATAGGGTATTTTTTTTTTTTTAGGGAGGAATCTTTTTCATACATCCACTGTTCAAATATATGTTTACCTCAAATTTCACTATGTTTCTCTCTCAGAACCCAATGAACTCACCCCTGAGGCCACTTGCAAACTCTTTCTTAGAAAGTTCCCTGGCCTGAGCCAAAGGGTAAAAGTCATTGCTGCCGGCCTAATTATTTACACGGGAAAGAAAAAGAGTTCTTTAAGGAATCACTGCGCTGATGGCTCCATGGCCCACTCTCACTTTCACACATTGACTCTGACCTTGGAGTCTCTAGGGAAGATCTATGCTTATGTCTAGTACCCAGGACCACAGTTTTCTTTTCTTACTCCTTCAGTTTCATCACTTGATTTCTAGTCTCTAGGAATTCCTTAAACGTTTGTTGTTCTGGTAGAAACATTTCTTCATTTCTAAGGACAGCATTGTTGCTGCTTTGTTGCTTTTAAAGTTTTTCTGTAATTTCAGTAGAATAGAATCCTCAGGGGAAAGGAAACAGTTGCCTGAACTTAGTATTTGGAGACTCTTAAATGGTTGAATTCAGCCAGAGATTGTTTTCAAACAATTGCAGCAATTCATAATATATTAACAGGATCTATGATAGAATTTAACGGTTATTTTCTAGATTTGGCTTAAATCATTCAAATAAGTTAAAATTTATTTTTTTTGTTTTTTTATTTTTTGTTTTTTGGTTTGTTTGTTTCTTTTTTTTTTTGTATGGAATCCTTGGTGCAAAGAAATAGAGAGCTATTTTCCACTTTCTAAGAATTAAGGCAAAATTAAAATGCCTTTTGAATCTACCAGCTACTTGAGAACATCAGATTGTTGTTTTTATTCTTTTTGTTTCTTTTTTTAAAGATTTATTTATTTATTTGAGAGAGAGAGTGTGTGCCAGCATGGCGGGGGCAGGTGGTGGCCTTGAGCAGAGGGAGAGGGAGAGAAGCAGACTTCGCTGAGCACAGAGCCCAAGGGGAGGCTTGATCCCATGACCCTGAGATCATGACCCAAGTAGAAATCAGGTCGGACGCCTAATCGACTGAGCCATCCAGGTGCCCCTATTCTTTTTATTTCTTTAAAAAAAAAAAAAACCCAAAAAACAAAACTGTATAGAGGAGCTTCATTATTCAGTTTGGCCACAGACTGAAGCTGGAAAATAGGAAATCCACACCACCACCTTCTTTGTCTCTTTGGAGGCACTTTTCTCAAAGGTGACTTCTCTGCTCTCCCATAACTTCAGCTTACATGTGGCTTAGGTATCTCAGGCTTCACCTCTACTTAAGGCACCTCACAGATAAAATGGAGCTGTTTCCATATTACTCGTTGTGTTTTTCTCTGCCTCTTGAAAAAGCTTATCATATGAGGTTAGAAGTAACTGTGGCCTAGTAGAATGAATAACGGACCAAGAGTCAGAAGATCTCAGTTCAAGAACTAACTCAGATGCTCAGTTAGTCATTAACCCTCCAAGAATCTTTCTTTTTCTATAAAATGAGATTATTAAGAAATTTCAGTGGGAGTAGTCGGGATCACATCTGTACTAAAACAAATGGGCAGGGAATTATAAAACTGATATAAAGTGTAGTTGTTATTATTAATCGGAAAACATTATCTTTTAGAGTGAGAAATGACATCATCTGGCCATAAGCCTAATTTAATGTAAATTACAAACATAAAAAAAAAGACATTTTTTTCTTTCCCACCTTGAACTAACAGGACACAATTCAAAATATGCATTCACTACCTTAGAAAAAAATACCTTCTCTTTTCAAAGTAATGGTTTCACTTCCTTACTAGTAAGCGAAGCAGGAAAGGTATATACAGGTCGGATGTAGCAAGATAGACTATAAAAAAAAAATTATAAATAACTCCTGACCAGATCAAGGGATTTGCTTTCTCTGAAAGAATCTTTGAACCCCTAAAAAGTGAACTTGTTCAGAGAAGTTCAGTTCAGTCAAGTACCCAAAAAATTTGGCAGCTGATCCAAATGTTATTTGAACATCTAGAGCACATATAATTAGACTGGAAATCTTATTAAAACAGGATCACTGTCTGGTACTATTTCCACAAATTTTGCCTCTTCATATTAGCCATAACAAAGGACTAGAAACATATGTAAAAGTAATTGATGAAAATTGCCCACATTTTTTGCGAAATACAGGATAAGACTAAAGTTGGCTGGTGCTCATGTATAAGGTTAAAGTTGTTTTAAATGGTTTCCCATGTGGCAGTTCAAAAGGGTGAAAAGTGAATGGTTCAGGCAATGGCTTTCTCCTAAACTAAATTGTGAAAGCAGATTAAAACAGCCTAGTAAAGAAAACCACCAATTTCTTCACATCCAGTAAAAAAAAAAAAATCCTCATTCCCCATTTAAAAATCCAAATATATATATATATGTAAATATACTCTTTGTTGATATTATATATATGTGTGTATATATGTACACACATACTCTAGCATTTTGTGTATATATATGTATGTACATGTATAGATATACAGATGCAGATATAGATATCTATATTAGGAATACCAGTCTTCTTATAGGCTGATAAAGATCTGCTTGGTCAAAGATTGTAAAATTCTTGAAAATAGAAATTGTATTGTCTTTTAAAATACAACAACTAATTCGATTCATATCTCCACTCAACTGAGGATAACATGTTTGCAAATGTAGGATATAAATTTAATTCCTCTCTCTTCCCAAATAGTTTTCTACAGCATAACTACGTGTTACTATCAATGATTTCATTTCAATACACACACAAGAATAACGACCTTCAAAAAGCCTAAAAAGTGCTCCCCATCCCTGTGTGAACTCTGTAAACCCTACCATTGCCTTATTTCCTAGAGGGAAGAGAAAGAGGAAATAACTTTTTTTTTTTTTTTACTGCCACTCCATGTCAAGTTTTGTTTTCTCATATTATTTCATTCATCATCAGTCTAGCATTGGATTAAAAAAAATGCTGTGGGATTGTGCACATGAATGATAAATACTATTAAAATATCTGTGCAGTAGAGAAAACAATATGAATGCAAGCCTACAACTTGAAGTCAAGTTTCATTTCCTATTATTCGAAGTGTATTTTGGTATATGTATGCTTGTGACATCCTAATTCTCAACTCTTAGGAGAAGGGGAGGAAGGAAGAGAAGAAGGAGGGAGGGAGGGAGAGAGAAAGGTTTATACAGTTTGTCCACCCAACTTGCTTGGATCAATGTATCAGTTAGTATTAGGTTCCCCTTTATGTAACAATACAAACAAACAGGGCTTACAAGGTTATACACACACACACACAAACTGTAATTCTCTTTAATAAATAGTCCTGGAAGGGGATGGCAGTACCACAGTCCTCAAATTTCTTCCTTTATCTCTAAAATCCTTGCTTCTGAGATCTTGAGGTTACATGCCTCCTTGGGATCCAACAATTCTCAGGGATTAAAATTTCTTATTAAACATCTTTTTTCCAGGGCGCCTGGGTGGCTCAGTTGGTTAAGCGACTGCCTTCGGCTCAGGTCATGATCCTGGAGTCCCGGGATCGAGTCCCGCATCGGGCTCCCTGCCTGGCGGGGAGTCTGCTTCTCCCTCTGACCCTCCTCCCTCTCATGCTCTCTGTCTCTCATTCTCTCTGTCTCAAATAAATAAATAAAATCTTTAAAAAAAAAAATTAGTACCTTTTATTTTTACAAAACAAACAAAAAGCAAACAATGGATGAAGAAATCGAAACTTGATTTTCCCAAATCATGTAAAACAACAACAAAAATAATTATGGAACACAAAGAGAAATAACCTCACCCCATGAAGTCTTCTTTTTTTTTTTAACCTTTATTGGGGTAAATTACTCATAACCTGTGCTATTTTACCATCTTACTTCTTATTTTAAGTAATCGCTACCCCCAGCAGAGGGCTCTAACTCAAGACCCAGAGATCAAGAGCCACATGCTCTGCTGCCTGAGCCAGCCAGGTGCCCCACTTACCCCATGTAGTCTTAATGCCGAAAGCTCGCTCTACCTATAAGACTGCTCACATGCTTGTAGAAATCCATGAGGGTACGTTCTCAAGGCATATTTTATTTTATTTTTTTTAAAGATTTTATTTATTCATTTGAGAGAGAATAGAGAGAGCATGAGAGGGGGGAGGGTCAGAGGGAGAAGCAGACTCCCTGCCGAGCAGGGAGCCCGATGCGGGACTCGATCCCGGGACTCCAGGATCATGACCTGAGCCGAAGGCAGTCGCTTAACCAACTGAGCCACCCAGGCACCCTCAAGGCATATTTTAAATGGGTATCTGGCCCCAAATTTATGTGTAGTACAAATCCTCCTCCATTTAATAATTTCTCAGTGTTATTTCCACCTGTCAAAGTCGTTCACGTATAGTTTATATTCATAAATTTCACTTAAAAAAAAAGAAGAAGAAGAAGAAGAAGGTAGCAGGAGGGGAAGAATGAAGCGGGGGAAATCGGAGGGG
>NC_138370.1:133180839-133219649 GCF_054177405.1 Leptonychotes weddellii
CTCCTTTAAATCACTGTAGCGTACATCAAATGCTATATTCAAGGCCCTGCTTTAAGAGACTGTTTCATTTATTTATCATTGTAAGTACAGTTATTAAAACTATCCTCTCACCTTAACATTTGCTCAATTATTTTAACTATATTGTTTTCAAAAAAAATTTTTTTTTAAATTTCCTTAACTATTAGGGATGCCTGGGTGGCTCAGTCAGTTAAGCGTCTGCCTTCGGCTCAGGTCATGATCCCAGGGTCCTGGGATCGAGTCCCACATCGGGCTCCCTGCTCCGTGGGGAGCCTGCTTCTCCCTCTGCCTCTGCCTCTCTCTCTCTCTCTCTCATGAATAAATAAATAAAATCTTTAAAAAAAAAATTTCCTTAACTATTAAAGAGCCTCTATGGAAGGCATATAATCCTTGCCCAGCTACATTTTAAAACCTTCCTTCATATTGAATTTAGCTAAAAAAAGATATAAAAAGTAGCTGGGAAATTTTATAACACAATGATGTTTTCATTTTCTATTTTAATCACTAATGTCTTCTTTGCAGAATCCCTAGAAATCCTACTGGAATATAGGCCTTAAATTGACACCTGTCAGAGACAGCCAGCCCCACCAATTAACGGCCAATCTTTTTTGCTGCTAAATCCTGGCAGCAGACCTTTTCTGTAGAAAAGAGCCTCCAGAAATCTCATGAACTGCTTTTTCCTCAGAGGGCAAGAGAAATGAACCTCTATATTAGCAGAAAGACAATATTAAACAGCTGCTCACAAGTCTCTCTCCAAAAGCACTTGATTTCTATAATAGACAGAATTAAATTGTGTCCATTTCTGGTCCTAAACAACAGGGTTGGGCTTTCAAATGTAGACCAGGCACATAAAACCTCACTGAAAACAGCCTCTATCATAAATAGGATAGTCTAGGGAAATTCCAGATTGAAGTTGTAAGCCAGAGCTTATTAACCAACTGCTTTAAAAGGATATAGGCAAGTTTTGTTTTAATTATTTTTTATCTTTATTCCTGGAAACCAAATTAAAAAAAAAAAAAACTGTTTGACAAAACAACAGGGTTTTTCTCTTTTTAATTTTTTTTTTTTTGCCATCCTAATTTGGAATGAAGATAAAATTAAAATTACCACTCTTGTTTAAATGCCAACACATGTCATTTGTGCCAAAATGGCTTTATCTGTGTATCAGCCCCATCAATTAAAATCCACAAATATAAGGGACTTGGAGATTTAGTGCTTTGCCTGTTGAGTAGCCAGTGAACAGAGAATTTCTTTTCTTTCATATGTAATCCCTACTGATGACATGAGTGTACAAAAGGCCTAGTGAGAAGAGCTGGATTGTTTCCAGGCTCCTTTCACATCCCCAAATTCTTCAAGGCTCAGCTGTTGTTTTGCTCTATGTGCCCTGAAGACATCAGAAGTGAGCTCTTGGATCTACCCACCTAGGACACGATTCCTTTGGTATATTTATCTTAAGTACTACCTCTTCAAATACTTGAATGAAAGAAAGCAGTAGAAACCAGAGGAAATAAATGCAGAAAGCCCTTAAATATTTGAATGGCAAGAGGCCTGAAGGGTAGACATTTTGGAAGTCCTCTCTGTTGTCTTGGGGTTTTTTCCCTCCTCAGCTGTGAATAGACTCTACCCTGAACTGCAAAATAAAATAGTAATTTAAGCTTATAAACCTGCACAAGCTCTATGCCTCAGATTCTTAACTCAGGTTGAGAGCCTGATAAAGAAGGATAGCATCCTGAATGAGACTCTGGCCATTCTAAGACAAGCACCACACTGCAAAATGGCCAGTTTGTTAACTTGGGTCATCTGAACAAATGAAAAGATTATCTTTGACATGATCTATTTGCTTAAATGGTTAAAAACAAATTGTCTGAGGTGCTGCCAAATTCACTCAAAATGTGTTCAATTCAGTTACTGAGTAACAGGCCTGATTAGAAATTAGAAGAATTCATAGCAAACATTTATAAAAGTATATTTTTAAAAACATAAATTTACTTTCATAAAATACATATGTATGACTGGAATACAAAAAAACAATTCCTAAGTGCCAGGACTTTCCCGATCACTGAGCAAAGAATAAAAATAGTAACCTCAAACTATTACAAATTATATTAAATTAGTATCAAATAATGTTCTAAAAATCATATGTGTGCTATACATTCTTTCATATTATTTATTGAAATTGTGCATTTTCTCTAGCTATTAGATTTATAAGAGTAGAAGTACCTTGAAATTTAAAAAAATCCTATAACACTATTTCAAAAGGTTCATTTAGGTGACATTGAGAATCTCCTAATCTATTTTTTCTACAGTAAAGATACTTGGAAAATGAATAATTTATCTCATCAAGTAAGTATAAGAGTAAAAGTCTGAAAACTTACATACTAAAAGTTCTAAAAATAAATATTCAGATTGAATTAATTCTGTCATACATATCCACACATGTATGTATATATCAACTGTTCTTCCCATTATTTGTCCTTTGAATTCTATTATGTTTAGGGAACATATTATAAATAAATAGGCACAAAAGGAAGAACATTTGTATTATGTATTTTTCTAAGAGTATGTGCACACATGCACATGACACATGTATATTTCAGTCACGATGCAAACAATAGAACCCATTCTAGCCAATTTGGTAGAAAATGAATTTATTAGAGAGGAGGTGGCCCCTAGATTCTCTGGCATCATGCTCAGAAGCTACAGAGTCAGAGACAGTTCTCAGAAAAATATTAGAGGCTGATCATGGACACGGACATTAGGGCCTTTGCTACCTAGGCTCCAAAAAACTGAAATCTCTTCAGCAAGCTCTGTTACAACTGCCTGAAAGATCCTCTGAGTGCCTCTTTCCTCATGTCACTCTCTTCCCAACAGAACCCTTGAGTGGTGTGTCTGGGGAAGGTAGAATAAGTGACAAATACTATCAATTTCTTGACCTCTCAGCATCACCAGATATTTTTCTTCCATATTTAAATTTCAAACAAGAAAACGCCCCAGCCTAACATATTGCAACTATCCTTCATGCATATGAAAATATAAACACCCACACTCTAAAGCCTCATAGTTTTCTGCATCCAATGCCAAATTTAAGATCATATCTAGATGATAGTCGTAACTCTTCTAAGTCCATTATAATGCCATCCTCATATTTTCTAACTTATGAACTAAATTGTGAACTAAAAATGTATAATTATCAAGTAATAGAGGGAAGGAAGAGAAGAAAAATATTTGAAGGTATGTAAATACATGTAAGACACTGCAGGGAATATGAATAGGTACTATATTCCCCACTTTTGGAACTGTTCATTATGTCAAGTTTTGATTTTCTTTCTCTACTATGTATTGGAGATTTCTTTTTCCTTCAACCAGTTCCTTAATTTTTCAGGGTTCTGATTTGTCATGGAACATCAAATTGTATTTCTTAAATGTAGAAGCTTCGGTGGTCCTTCTTGCGTGTTCCTATCTATAGTAGTCTTCCATTCACTATACCACTAGTTATAATAGCACTATAAAGACCAGAATATCTCTTATATTTCAAATATTTATTTCTGTACCCATTGTGTAGTCCCCCGTTATCTTTGATAATCAGAATCAGTCACCCTAGCAACATTCTAACTCCCATTCCTGGTCAATTTACAAGAAGCTTGTAATGATCATGAGGCAATTTCAGCTCCTAGTTCTACAAAAATATAGTTAAGTGCTAGGGGGAAGCATTCTTCACTTGGGTGCTAAGACTTCCAAACCAACAAAACCATGAGTCATAAATCATAATTCTGGTCAATGGGTCATAAGGAGTAAAAGTGAGAGGTGATATTCTGACTCCTAATCTCTTTATTCCCAGATCTTTGGAGAAAAAAGCACCATGTACTATTTAATGGTACATAACATATGCCACATTCTTCAAGATGGCATTCTAGCCTCATAATATTGGTACCATAATGTGTCTTCAATAATTTTTTATACCTCTATCAAGGCCAGCAGCTCTTGGGTGAAAAAAGTACATAGCTGGACCTCTAAATCTAGCATGTCTAATATGTCTATGCCTTAATTCTGTCCTGTAAAATCAGTTCCATGGTCAGAAGCAATGGTACATGGGCTATCATAAAGGCAGACAAGACATTCAATTACTGCACAGATATTATCCCCAGAAAAGAGAGAATGTAAACCCAAAACTGTAATTTATTTCATTGAGGCCATATCACTGTCCAGTTCATGATAAGTAAGTTGTCATACGCTACCACTGAGTATAGATGGTTCTCTCTATCAGGGGTTGAGGGTTTTGCCCTCTGAGGTTTCTACCACTGGCTAACTGCAAAACTAATATAGTCAGTAAATGGTTAGATCGTGTTAAGGGAAGGACATACTGATTTCGTACATATCCTCCTCACTGAAAACAAGAAGGAGCCCATTCAATATTGGCATAATTACTGATATTTATTGGCTAGGTCACCTTTTGTATCTGAATATTAATAATCTCCTTCACAGTGAGAACTTTATCATTCACATGGGAAACAAAATCTCATACTCTAGGTGCATTTTGTTATCAATCTAAATAGCTCCTCTTTAATGTGCCATGTCAGTAGTCCTCCATTCCTGCTTCTTCTAAGTTTAAATTGATGACAATTCAGCTGAATTACTAATCAGTGTCCATGAATGGGTGTGGAAGGTATGTCGGAGGTATTATTTCTTTCTAATGAAAGGTATTGCTCAAAATTCTTCCCTTTGGGATATTAATTCTTCTCTATTGTCTTTTAGGAACATTCCTGAGTACTGTTCTAACATTGCAGAAGTCCATATTTCTGATATACCATACAAGACGGTCTATAAATCAAAGCAAGTTCGACTTTTTCCTTCTCTGTTAATTAGTCATTGGGAACTTCTAATGGGATCATAGGTATAAATTAATGGGATGAATGAATTCACTTGATGATGGAGGGTTACCGTACATGCCCAAATCTATGACTTGGTATATCACGTAACACCCAAAACGTAATGGCAACCCCTCTTCCGAATCAAACTCAAATGGCCACTTCTAACTGGCAGAGCCTTCTAATTCCATGGTCTGAGCTGCAAAGGAGGCTGGGAAAGTAAAAACCTGGTATTTTCTTTGAGGAGACAGAACTTATAAGGAAGAAAATACCCCTAAACATGAAAAGGAGTATTCAAAATGTGGTGGATACCCACTAAGTATGAAAAACAGTCATTGCAACATACCCATAGATCCTAGATACAAATAGAATTGGCATCCTAATTGAAGATATTGGAGACAAAGAATCAAATAAGAGTATATTACATATTTTGGGGTAGATGATAGTGGTAAACAAAACAAAAACCCAAATTGTCTAATCTAGATTATTCTCTCAAAGGAAGTTCAAAAAATCCACTGGAAAGAGTAATTCATTTATCTATGCTATTTATTTACAGCATATGACATGATGACTTCATTGCTAAGCACTAAAATTAGAACATTGCTTGCATTCCAGAGGGAAAGCTTGAAGAATCATATAATTTGAAGTCAGACAGAACTTTATGATACAGACCCTCAAAGCATTGCCAAATATGAAGCTAGTTCCCGCAAATGAGGCAAGTCTGTTGCTTACTGAGTAGAAGTGAGCAGAGACAGCAAAATTAGAGATAAAAAACTTGATTCAAAAAGAAAAAAAGAATTTTGATGTCATTATAATGTTTGTCCAGAAATGCAATGAGCTTTATTGAGTGACCCTAATTTCTAATCCATTCCCTAATAGTAATTAAAGAACATAAGGAGATTCTTGGTTCTTTCTGGTCTATAATGTTCACTAGGCACAGCTTTTGCAGTGGCTAATAGCCAGAAAAGATAAAAGAGTGAATAAAATGAAAATGACAGAGTCATTGATTTTTTTGGTCAACAAATTCCAACTTGATAAATTATTTCCAGGTCAGGCTTCCAGTCAAGTTGTAAAATGTTTTTCTGGCTAAAGCTTTTTTAAAATGTACAGTATCAGGCATCATCTATATTATTTTATTTTATTTTATTTGCTTGTTTGGGAACATTTTTTAAATCAATTATATTGAATATAACTGACAAACTGCAGAAAGCACCCATTTTAACTGCATAGTTTTTTGTTTTTTGTTTTTTTAAGATTTTTATTTATTTATTTATTTATTTAAGAGAGGGAACGCACATGAACGCGAGCCAGGAAAGGGCAGAGGGAGAGGGAGAAGTAGACTCCCTGCTGAGCAAGGAGCCCCATGCAAGTGGGGCTTGATCTCAAGATCCCGAGATCATGATCTGAGCTAAAGGCAGACACTTAACCAACTGAACCACCCAGGTGCCCCTTAAGTGCATAGTTCTATGAGTTTTGGCAAAAGTATATAGGCACGTAACCACCACCACAATCAAGATATAGGACACATTCATCATCCTAAAATAATCCTGTCTCCCTTTCCATTCACCATCCCTCCTCCTGCCTCCTAGCCATCTTTTATTTTTAACCTAAAAAAACCCTAACATTTGTGTTTTAAACATTTTTTAATCTTAAAAAAACCTAACATTTTTATTCTAAACTTCTAGATGGACTTTTCTTTGTCTCTGCTTCTCTCTAGCCTCCTGAATTTGTCTTCTAACGTCTAACAACAACCTTCACAATGTTAAACTCATTCTGCATTTGGCCAAACTTCATTATGTATGTTTGTGGTGCAATGTTGTTAAATCTGTAGGTGTTTGTCTCTTTTTGCCGGCCATAGGAAAAAAATCGCTTAAATTTTTATATCCCTATATTTCAAATATCATTGAGAATTTACTTTGTGCCAGGTGTATATTTAATACCAGGGTCAAAAATATGGTGCTGACAAGATTAGACAATGTCCCTGCCTTCATGGGATATTACAATCTAAGTTGAATAAATTCACTATAAACCAGACCCAATATTCTATTGAATTCTCTTGTACATCATGTACATCTTTTTTTTTTTTTAAAGATTTTATTTATTTATTTGAGACAGAGAGCACGAGAGGGAGGAGGGCCAGAGGGAGAAGCAGACTCCCTGCCGAGCAGGGAGCCCGACGCGGGACTCGATCCCGGGACTCCAGGATCATGACCTGAGCCGAAGGCAGTCGCTTAACCAACTGAGCCACCCAGGCGCCCCATCATGTACATCTTTAACACCAAAAAGAAATGTTTTAGCTGTACAAAACTCGGTATATTTGATATGCATATAATTAAATCTATGTAATAAATAAGTACTTATATAAATAATTTGCATACTGGATTATTGAATTTTTCATTTATTGACTTCATTCAGTATTCGGTTGGTTTGAAAAAGTCTATGATCTGTATATATACATGAGACGTGTTTTTGAAAACTAGTTCTGAGGGTCTTTTCTTTCATTAGAAATAATTTTTTTTTTAAGATTTTATTTATTTATTTGCCAGAGAGAGAGAGACGGAGAGCACAAGCAGGGGGAGTGGCAGGCAGAGGGAGAAGCAGGCTCCCTGCTAAGCAGAGAGCCCGATGCGGGACTCGATCCCAGGACCCTGAGATCATGACCTGAGCCGAAGGCAGACACTTAACCATCTGAGCCACCCAGGCGCCCCTCATTAGAAATAATTAATGAAATACTATATATGGCAGCAAAACTCTTCCACCAACATCTCTCTTCATTTTCTTCTCTGTATCTGCCATCTTCCTCATCAATATGATGGGCGAAATGATTTTTAAACTCTTCTGTTATTTCCAGTAATATTCTGATATTTAAAATAAAAAAAACTTCTAAAGACTGAACTTCATTATAAATGTCTTTCTTCTCCAAGTCAAAAAAAAAAAAAAAAAGTCAAAATCAATTCTACAACAAAATATAGAAATGGTTTCACTGAATGTGTGCAAGCCAGGAGCAAAACAGGCACAATCTGTATTATATGTTACTCGATGAAATAGAAATGGATGATAGGGCACCTGGGTGGCTCAATTGGTTAAGCGACTGCCTTCGGCTCAGGTCATGATCCTGGAGTCCCAGGATCGAGTCCCACATCGGGCTCCCTGCTCAGCGGGGATTCTGCTTCTCCCTCTGACCCTCCTCCCTCTCAGGCTCTCTGTCTCTCTCTCATTGTCTCTCTCGCAAATAAATAAAATCTTAAAAAAATTAAAAAATTAAAAAAAAAAGAAATGGATGATAAACAGAATGAAATAACTATACAAGCAAAGATGGAATCCAGCCAAAGAGCTAGTAAATGGAAGGTGTAATTAAGCAGGCACCTAGTGGATTAGAGGAAATTAGAGTGCTGCTGCTGTGTTTCTGCTGCCAACACAGAATGCTTTTTAACTCAAAATAGTCAACAGCCTACCAAGAGGACTGTAATTATATATTTTTAATTTTATTTCACAGGGTATGATTGCAGGCAAGATAGAATCAACAAAAATTGAGAAAACTGCCTACTATCAATGATATTAAGTTTGATAAGTACATCTATGGGAGAAGAGTTATTAAATTTTAACTTTAAAAAGTTAGATGGCTTATTTATTTTAATTTCAGTCAGGTGACATTCAGTCAGAGCCTTCCAGATAAAAATCGAAAGGTAAATATGTAAAGAATTCCGTTGCTAGCATCCTGCACAAGAAACATCTGGCATCATAATCCTAAAATAACATATAGAAAGAGCAAATGCCTTGAGCTGAATAAATAAATTCAAAGCATCTCAGGCTAGAGCATCTATATTTTGAATTCACTAAGTTTCCTTAGGAACTCTGATTGGGGGCTAGCTTTCAGGGAAATTACAAAACTCAAAAGTTTTCAGACTTGTCTATTAGCTGCGTCTTCCCTTCATGCACTGTCCTTGTCATGCCCACCTGCCACCCATCCATGTGTCTTTAACTCCATTTCAGTTATCTACTCCCCATGGGCTCTCCCAACACGAGTTCCCCTCAATACTCCCCAAAGTGGCTCCAGTTTACTAGTCTTAATGTCAGAAACCAACCTGACCATTTAAATCCCAATAGTTAGATCACTCACCGTCTCTATGCACTACTCGTTCTCAGAAAACATCTACTTCCAGCAAGTGATATGACAACTGCAGATTGAGTGGCAAAAGATAACAATGGCAAAGACTGTAGGAGATTGAAAAGAAAATTCCAGAAATCAATGCCTTGTCTGGTAATCTCTGGCCAACCTTTTTTTTCTTTTTCCCGCCAGATTATGTTATAGATCTGCCTGCTTCCTTTCCCATCGACATCACCAATTTTAACATGATGACTTGTTTGTGACTCGTTCTAATTCAATCAACCAAGTTGCTATTGAACACTTAAAATTATATAATTTTAGATTTGGAAAGCACTTTGGAGATGATTTTAACTAAATACTTTCATTTGAAGTGCGATGATATTGAATCCTTGAGATATAAAGCCATTTGCATAGGATAGCACAAGTTAAAGCTGGAAGACCTATGTCTCCCAATTTTCAGAGTAGCCCCTTTCCTTGAGAACAATGAAAATGGGAACAATGAATTGTTTCATGCTGGTCAATTCAGGGAAATGAAAATGATTATTGAACACATATTTTTCTTCATTTAAAAGCAAAATAATTTTATTAAAACTGTGAAGAAAAACATATATTCTGTACATCATATTGTTAACAGAGGGCATTTCTAAGGAAAGAGATAACGAGAACATTTCACTTTCTATGTTGTGTATAAAACCAGAATATCCCAAAGTCGTGCAGTCTTCCAGAGTTGCCCTTCATTGGTATCTTCACAAAATCAACTCAAGCTTCCATTCTGTGAAACGCGAGAGGAAATTCATCCCTCTTCTATTTCTGAACTTCCTTAGATGCCATACAACAGGGTCACAGAGAAGGAACCTATATACCTGCCCAGATACTTTGTTTCAAATCCCTGCTCTTGATACAATTTTCAGTTATGCAGTAAGACCCAATGCTGCCACAAGTTGCTTGGGCTTTCTATATGTCAGTTCATCCCAAAGCTTTTGTTTAATTTTTACCAAATGCCTAGCAGTGGTATAAGAACTTTATATGCATTAACTGATTGATTTAATCCTGAATACAGCTCTATGATTTAAGGACACTTTACCCCCATTTTGGAGCTAAGGTAAATAAAGCACAGAGAGGTTGGTAGTTAATGTTGCTGGAGCCAGGATTTGAACCAAAGTGTAAGTCTGGCTGTGAAGGCTGCATTCTCAAACATGTCTGTCCTGCTTCTACTTCATTTCCCAAGGTACAACTAACATAATGCTTTTGTGCAAATCTTCTACCAAATCTACGGTATACTGGGGCATAATTACTGCAGCACAAAAAATAAAGATTAAAAAATTGAATGACAGCCATTATTGTTTCTAAATTCCTAGCCATCTCCGCCAGAAAGAATCTCTTACTCGCTTTCTTTTCTTTGTTCCCAATTTCTCACATTCTTGTTCCACTTTTAGGGCCATCTTTTCCCATTTCACCTCTTACCTTGAATCTTTGAGGCAAACCAGCGTTCTCTCTTGAGTCTTTAATAGGCAAAGGACAACTCAAATGTCATCTTATTGTTTTGAATAAAAAGTATTTCTTTTTTGTCCCCTCTCCACAGTAGCCTGGGTTTTGACCCTCATAATCAAAAATCTATTATTCTGAGTTTCCTTTTTGAAAAATTCATCTTTTTAAAAAATTCTACTTCTCTTTCTAAAATGAGAATGTGAATATAGTTCAGTTTTGGTTGACATTCTTTTTCTCATTGCATGTGTTCTACAAAAAGAACAGATTGTTTTGAAATTAGAAGAAATAATTCTAAAGTTACAAAGTTTGATTTATACTTAATTCTTTAAAGTGTCAATATGAAAATTGACAGTTTTCTAGACCTTAAAATATAATACAGTGATACATTTGAAAACTTGAATAGTAGAGGGTCCTTTCTACTTTTTCTTCCTGGATATAAATGAAGGACTCTACTAAAAACCAAATAAACTTAATGTCTGTTAAGAATATTAGGATAGTCGGGCACCTGGGTGGCTCAGATGGTTAAGCGTCTGCCTTTGGCTCAGGTCATGATCCCGGGGTTCTGGGATCGAGTCCCACATCGGGCTCCCTGCTAGGCGGGGAGCCTGCTTCTCCCTCTGCCTCTGCCTCTCTCTCTCTCTCTCTGACTCTCATGAATAAATAAATAAAACATTAAAAAAAAAAAAAGAATATTAGGATAGTCATGAAGAATCAGAAAAACAAACAAAAAGTTACTTAGGTGAATTATTTTAATGCAATAATTAGAAAGTGTCTATTATGCAATCATCATTTGACCCATTAAAAATTAATCATCTATAATTATTTGACATTTTTCACTTCTTGATCACTAACTTAGAACTTGATAAAAACTAAAAACTCCTTATGGAGAAAAATACACATACACATATACAAAAACAATTTTGTACAAAATAATAGGAAGTTGGCCCATTTCAGGGGTCAGGAGTCCACTGATCTCTAGTCTTAAATTATACAGTGCTATGCTAAAATTGTTTTTACGTGTATATTTTGCGTAGTTTATTAATCTTACTTTTAGTATTGAATATCTTTTTCTAAATTTAAAACATATTGCCATATTTAATCAGATCAAAGTTACCTTCAATTGTAACATGCTTCATTATTTTATGTTTCACAAAGAAAAAAATCATCCAATTTTAATCGTAGGATGCCACTGATGGTAAGATGCTTCCAGGTTGGTTTGAGAGATATTAAAATGTTTTAAAAAGTGCATCTTAGCATCAATGAATTCTGGTATTTTGTTTTTATTTTAGATATGAAATTTGCCTTTATTTCAAATAAATGAATATATGAATCGTAGATCTTAGAGTCTTTGCCATTTTTGTCTATTATTTTCCAAGAACTGAATTCACTTTCCTTCAGAAATTCATATACTTGACCTGATTTTACTGTAAACCTCTTATTTCCAAAAGATTATTTCAGCAAGTCTGACCTTTTACTGCCAGCTTCTGACCTCCTTCTTGCTTAAAATTATATCTCACCACCTGAGCCCGCCCACTCTAGGAGATAGTATAAAATGGGACAGAGGCCAAGAAGCCTTCAATTTCTAGAATCAGTCATCTTTATTCTCCTATTACTCAGATGTTGAATTCTACCTTCAATTATATTTCAGTTGGGTGTCTTTGGAGTCCAGAACTGAGATGTCTGCCAGATCACTCCTACTCCTTGTGATTTTTTGGTTTGGTCTCCCTTATCAACCTTATGTTGATATAAAAGGCTTCTGAATCTTTGATCCAAACCTTGGCCTCAGATCAGTCCTAACACTACCCTCCTGATCCACCTCTGCCAGAAGTATCAATAATGCTGACATTAACCATAAGGCTGGCAAGGTTTTCCATCAGGAACATGGTTTTGGGATCAGATGACTCTTCCTCCCCGTTTCTTCACAAGCTGCATTTAACTAAAAGTCAAGAGTCAGTGAACCAAGAGAAGCCTGAAAAAGTTTAAACATTAAACATTAAAGTACAGAAAGCACTTAGCCATACCAACTTCCTGCTAGTGTCCAGAAAGAAACCACAGGTGGGAATGTTGGTAGGAGTTAGGCTAAGTTATTTGTGTTTTAGTACCTTTAATTTGCCAAGTGCCCAGGACGTCCCTTGACGGATGAGATCTATCCAACTCATCAGATGTGTAAATAAAAAGAAAAAAAATTATTTCAATCTGAGGGTATCTTTGAACAAAGGAGAATAATTAATTGACTAGATAATTAACTTTAAATGTAGTTTAGAAACTGAAAATATTATACAGGATTTGGGCACTAGCTTTTTGCATTAAATACTTTAATAACGGTTAAGGAATTTTGACATATCCAAGCAAAACTAAAACCCACAAATGATAAGCAAATCCATAGATGTAAAAATGTTTCCAAAGTATTAGCAGTTAATCTGGCCAATTAAATAGAGGACAAATATAATTTCCCACATTATGACATTTATCTGATAATAGAAATATTCTAAGAATTCTAAACATGGGGCACCTGGGTCAATCAGTCAGTTAAGCAGCTGACTCTTGATTTCAGCTCAGGTCATGATCTCAGGGCCGTGAGATCAAGCCCCACGTCAGGCTCCGTGCTCAGTGGGGAGTCCGCTTGGATTCTCTCTCTCCCTCTCCCTCTGCCCCTACTCCCCTACTCATGCTCTCTCACTCTCTCTCTCTCAAATAAATAAATCTAAAAAAAAGAGAGAGATTTTTAAACATTGAAAGGTGCCAATGCCAATACAGAATTTTGTATATGTTAGATCATTGACTTATGTTACTATGACTTCAGGTTTTATATGCTTTAACAGTTTTCGATTCACAGTAGTACTTGTCAATTCTAAATATATATATATACAGTCTATCTTCCTTGTTCACAGATTTCATATTTGTGATTTTATTTACTTGCTAAAATTTATTTGTAACCCAAAATCAATACTCGTGGTACTTTTGCTGTCATTTGCAATCATACTCATGCACAGAGCAGCAAAAAATTTCAGTGGCCGGACATTCACATTCCCAGCAGAAATTAAACAAGGCAACACTCTGCCTTCTTATTTCAGCTCTCATACTGTAAATGTGTCCCTCTTGCAGTTTATTTAGCACCACACTTTTTTGCATTTTTGTGCTTTTTGGTGGTGGTTTTGCTTTTTAAACTGTCCCCTAAGCATGTCGCCAAAGTGCTGTGTAGTGTTCCTAAGGGCAAGAAGGCTGCGATACGCCCTACAGAGAAAATACATGTGTTAGACAAGCTTTATTCAGGCATAAGTTATAGCACTGTTGGCCCTAAGTTCAATGTTAATGAATCAACAGTGTATGTTAAATAGGATGTCTTTAAACATAAACACAAATAAAAATAGTTTATATATTGATCAGCTGATGAAAATGTGACCAGAGGTTCACAGGAACCTAGTTCTCTATTTTTCCCTAGGTGCAAGGCTTAGTACTCACTAATTCAGTGTTCAAGGAGACTTTATAGAACATAACTACCACAAATAACAAGAATCGACTGTATATATATTATGGAATGCCAAGTTCAAAGGACATCTGTTTTTCTTTAGTTTCCCATTACTCAAGGTTTCTCCTTATTTGATGGAGGAGAGTCTCTCAAGACGAAGGCATGGTTTTTAATATATTCTCAGAGGGCAACTTTCAGTAGCAACAGTATTTGGTCATGGAGACCAGACCAGACAACTTTGCAATGTGTCCAGAGCTAAGAATCTTGATGCTAATGCTTCCTTGTTTCCTGTCCATTTTCTGAGACTGATTCACCAGTCTTCCCATCCAGTCTGTGAGTGATGGTCTGACACATTTCCAATAAATTCATTTTCTGATAAGTTAGCCAGCTTGTTTTTGTAGCTTGCAACCCAGAATCCAGACTGATATAACCATTATATGTCAAGTGTTATGCCAAAACTGTCAAATTATATTGAATATCTATATGAATTTGGGTTTATTTTAGAAAATATAAAACATATATGAAGTAAGTGTATTTCCCTTAAGGATTTATCATTTTATGTCTACCCTTTATCTAATATTTAATCTAAATTATAGTGGAGAGAACCAGAATTTTTTAAAGGTGTTAAGATATTTTGAAAGATTAATATATAGTCGATAAAACTATTAAAATCTATATTAAAGGCTTAGATTAACCTAAAATTTGGATCTAGCTGTTAAATCATTTCATTGATAATCAATTTAATTTTAGAAAGACCTTCCAAGGTCTTTTTTACCTTTCTACGATCTTCTGAACCTTAGGGTTTGACATTTTCTCCTGCAAAAATATCTTGTAATTAGAAAGCATAATGAATTGCTTTTCAGTCCCATCAAAATATGTAATAAAAGTACATCTTACTAGAAGTTAAAAATTAATAAAACCAAACAACTGTTCTATTGATGTTTTTTACAAATATAAGTTTAAGTAACTTGATAAATTCTGTATATTGACTAGCCACAGATAATTCTGTGTTCATAGGGTGATTTTCCTGGCATAAAGCATGAAGCCTTTTGCTTACATTCTCTTTTACATTAGCTGCATATTAAGTAACTAAAGCCACCAAAAGCACACAGCCTTTAGTTAATTCTTCTATTTTATAAAGTATTTACTGGCATGGTGCTTTCGCTTTTGTTGTTTTGTTTATTTCATTTTCACATTCCAGAAGTGTTGAATAACAAAAGTGTTTTCACAGATTATATCACTCAAAAATTGTTTAGATATACTTGCAATTTCTCTCACTTCTTAAAAAAGATGGTCCCTGAAGTTGAAGTGTCAAAGGCCTCAGGAGGAAGAAATACGAGTTTTGTTACCCCTAAATTAAGCCTATCACTGAAAGCAGTAAGAAATACTACCCACATCTTGGAAATACAACTGTCAAATTCTAGAAATAACACCCATCAACCCCACCTGAGATACACAGCTGACACAGACCCAAAAAAAGCCTTGTGGCTGCTCAATGTTTTGGCAGCTTCTAAACCCAACATCCCTGGGTATTTGTAAACCAAGCGAGCACACCACGCCATCACAGAAATATGTAAGCATGTCATCTATTCAAATAAAACCTGTGAAAGTTTAAAAGGAAATATGCCGATAGTAACCCAGTGACCAACCCAATTGACATGGCTCTTCTTCATCCACACTGCAGAAGATGGAACAGCCACAGGGCCAAGAAGATATTCTGCATCATATTATCTACACTCTCTGGAAAATTGCCCCTCCTGTTTGCAATTGTTTAGACACATTGTCCTGGAAATATGTTCAAATTCCAAAAATCAATTTTATATAATAGAATATTGGAGTTATTTTTCCAAATATTTTCAATTCAAAAATTCAATCCAAAGCAAAAATAAAGTTAGACTACATCAAACTGAAAAGTTTCTGCCTGGCAAAAGAAACAACTAACAAAATAAAATGGCAAGAACACATACAACTCAATAGCAAAAAAATAAACCATCTGGTTTAAAATGGGAAGAGGATCTGAATAGATATTTTTCCAAAGAAGGCATACAAATGGCCAAAAAGTACATGAAAAGATGCTCAACAAGACTAATCAGGAAAATGCAAATCAAAACCACAATGAAATACCACTTCATACCTGTTAGAATGGCTATCATGAAAAAGACAATAGATAAGAAATGTTGGCAAGAAGGTGGAGAAAAGGAGAAACTTGTACACTGTTGGTGGGAATGTGCACTGATTTCTGCCACTATGGAAAATAGTACAGAGTTTCTTCATGACTTTAACAACAGAACTACCATATGATCCAGCAATCCTCCTTCTGAGTACATGTCCAAAGGATCTCAAAGAGATAATCTGTATTCTCATGTTCATTGCAGCATTATTCACAAAAGCCAAGAAATTGAAGCTACCTAAGTGTCCATCGGTGGATGAATGGATAAAGCCATGGTACCTACATTCAACAGAATATTATTCAGCCAGAAGAAAGAATGAAATCTTGCAATTTGCAACAACATGGGTGGAACTTGAGGGTATTATGTTAAATGGAATAAGTTAGATAAAGAAAAACAAATACTGTATGATATCACTTACATATGGAACCTAGATTTTAAAAAGTCAAACTCATAGAAACAGAGATAATAATGATAGATGCCAGGGCTGGGGGTTGGGGGATATAAGGAGGTATCAGTCAAAGAGTACAAACTTCCAGTTATAAGATGAATAGGTTCTTGAGACCTAACACATAGCATGGTCACTATAGTTAACAATGCTGTATTATATGCTTGAAAGTTGCTAAGAGAGGAGATCTTAGATGTTCTTACCATAAAAAGGAAATAGTTATTATGTGAGGTGATAGACGTGTTAACGAACCCAACTGCAGTAATCACATTGCGATATATATCAAATCATTGTGTTTTACAACTTAAAATTACACAAAGTTCTATGCCAATTATATCTCAATAAAGCTGGAAAAATATATAATATATTAAATGACAATAACTTATATGAGGAAATAAAGCAAGGTAAGAGGTATAGAGAATTTCAGATGGTAGATGTTTTCTTTTCTGTGTGGTGACAGTTAAGAATCACGTGAGGAATAGCTATGCAATCTCTTGGTGAAGTGCACAATGAGAAGAGCAAGTGCAAAGTCCTGAGCCAGGGACATGTTTTGCATATCCAAGAAACTGCAAGTTGGCCAGCCTATTTGGACTCAAGTAAACAAGGAGGAAAATAGAAGATGAGAGCATAAAAATGTCATGGAAACCAGATCATTAGGACTTCAGATTTTAGCCTTGTGGAAATGGGTCACTACTGGAGGGTGTTGTAGGGAATGACATGATCTGACGTGTTAAAAAGAATCCCCCTGGCTGTGTGAAGATACTTAACAGTAGTGAGACAAGGTGATGAGGAAGATGCCAGTTATAAGGCTACTGCAAAGGGCAGGCAAGAAATGATGGTGTTTTGGATGGGGATGGTAGCAATGGGGGTGGTAAGAATTAGCAATGGAGGTGGTGAGAATTAGTCAGATTCTATATTGTATATCAAACACAGACATGGTAGAGTTTGCTACTGGTTTGGATGTGGGGATGGAACTATAGAGAGAGAAGTCAATGATGACTTTAAAGACTTTGATTGACCAGCTTGAGTAATTAAATTGACTTTTACCAGGATGGAGGATTGCAAGGGAAAAAGTAACTTTAAGAAAGGAAATCGGGAACTTGATTTTTGATACATCAATTTGAGAAATCTAAGTGGAGATATCTATGGTGGTTTGACATTCATGCCTGGATTTCATGGAAACAGTTTAGGCTGGAGCTATAAATTTGGAGTCTTCAGAATATTGAGGCTATTTGAAGCCATGTGATCTGATGAGACCACTGGAGGTGAGTAGATAGATTGACAGGATAAAAGCTTCAAGACTGAATCTTGTAGAGATTTTATGCCAACCTGTATACATTATAAAGAGTAGAACCAACAAGAGCAGACTGAGGAAAAATAGCTTGTGAGGTAGAAAAGAACCAAGAGAGAATTTTGAATATTTTAAGCTGAAGGAGTTGGAGAAAAGAGCAGAAGCAGGAAGGTCACTCTGACCTCTACCACCCCTCACACTTTTTCCCTGAAACAGGTCATAAAACCCTCAACTGAGATGCCTATACATGGAGAAAGACAAGGGGACACCAAGAAGAATCCTAACAAACAGGTCCAGCTAAGTTTCCTCCAGTTTGCTACAATTACCTCATACATCTTAACTGATATTTCTCCATGACTGTGTACTCCTCATCAAACCTAGCATAAAATGCTCAGGTCTAACTATTTTCTAGGTCTTCATTTTCTTATGAAGTCTTCCATGTCACGTAAAATTTGTATCAAATATATTTGTATGCTTTTCTCCTGTTGATCTGTTTTTGTCAGTTGAATTTCCCATCCCGGAACCCATAAGGTCAAGGAAAACTTTCTCCTCCCCTACACTGTTGATGGATAAACCCTGTGTCTAACCACATGGAGGTCATTAGTGGTATCCTGAACTGCCCAGAACACAAAATGATATGAGGGCATCTTCTCTCTGGGGACTGTGAGGTGACTTCTAGGGAAAGGGTTGTCTTCTATGAAGCAGGAAGCCAAAAACCACCCCTTTCTTAAGATTATGCAGCAAGAAATCCCTTCCCCATCCATAGGGAAGGAAGCATGACAAACAAAATGATCTGTTTGTCTCTCTATCCTTTAATTCTTCTCACATCCAAACATGGGATCACTAACTTTACCACACAGAGCAAGCCCTGCCCCCAGTGCACCTTCTCAAAGCTAACCAAGTTCCCCCATCTGTGAAAAACTAAAATCTGTTAGAGATTAGATTAAATGGCAATGGAATTGAATCATCAGGATCTGTTGCAGGTAGAGCGTAAGAGTGAAGTAATTTCTGGATTAATTGAGTAAACAAATCAAAATCACTCAAGGTACTTCATGATTTACATAGGCTTTTTGTAATTCAGAAATAAGTTATGTCGATGCTAGCAAGCATAAAGCATGGCCTATTATGGGTCGGTGCTTCATAAATGTGTTACTGAAACCGTGTTTCATTTGGTATGTGAATGACTGTGATGGACCTCAGTTTCACTAGCCCAACTCACTGTTCTAATGCTTTGTGGCTCACTCCTGGTCTTAAAGGTCTGGGGTGCAGACTATCTCTTAATATTTCTGGGATCTTAAGTCACTTGCTTTGAGTACCATCTCCATAATACACTTCTTGATGTGGTGGGATTCATCTCCTATTACCTATCATTTAGATCAGTTGGCCCCCAAACACTAGTCTTTTTAATAATACCACTAAAAAGGTAGGGAAATGTATATTCATCACCATTTGATGCTGAAAAATTGAGGAAAATCTTGTCAACATTGTATTAAAATGCAAAAGAGAGTGCATTTTTCTTTGTTTTTTTTTTTTCAGGTTGATGCAATATGTTTCCAATTCAAAGGATAAAATTATCGTGCTTTTCTTAAGATTACAAGAGATCAGATCACAAGATTAACTATGAAGCTAAAGTAGCTTAAACTTCAGGGCTCTCACTAGACCACACCTCTCCCAAGGCCCTAGGAGGGGGCCCACTAGCTGTGTGTTTGTGATTTTGTACTTTATTTCTTACAAAGGGCTCCCAAAATTTTACAAGTTTCAAGCACCACAAAATTGATAACCACCCTGCCTAAAAGTCTTCTATTTGATGGACACAGAGCAAAACAAACTCACATAGCACTAAGTATCATTAATTAGTATTTGTTGAATAAATAAGTCCTCATAATAGACACTTTTTAAAAAATATAATCTTTACTTTGTTTAATATACAAAATAATATCTTTGAAGGGGAAGTAAAAGAATGAAATTTATTATGATCAAAATGAGAACCAAAGCTGTAGGTTTATATCACTTTCTAACCACTTTCAAACTTATCTTAGGACAAATGTCTCATTTTATCCTACTAGTTCCTTTCCTTTTTTTTAAGATTTTATTTGTCAGGGAGAGAGAGAGAGAGAGAGCACAAGCAGGGAGAGCGGCAGGTAGAGGGAGAAACAGGCTCCCCGCTGAGCTGGGAGCCCGATGCGGTACTCGAGCCCGGGACCCTGGGATCATGATCTGAGCTGAAGACGGACGCTTAACCGACTGAGCCACCCAGGCGTCCCTTCTATTAGTTCTTTTTGAATAGGAATGATATGCTTCAGTTATGTGGTAACAATATATAGGTTTTTGTGTTTTAGTGTATTAAGCCATCGATAATAAAATTTTTGATATTAGATCTCAGGAAGACTATTGAAATTGGCATTTCTCTATGTGATCTTAATCTTAGTTTTTGTTTATCTCTAAAATGAATAGAGTAGCGTCTATGAATACCTATATGTTTGTCACTGTTCCTACAAAGTGGAGTAACTCATTTCATGGGGATCCTTTCATTTTGAGCCAAAGACTATGTGAAACCTTCATTGCCTGCTCTGTCTGCAGTGACTTGTCAATCTTTGATGTGTTCACCAATCCTCCCCTGGTCATCCTATAATTTAAAAATGGTCACTGGGACTAAGACAGAGCTTCACTAAATATTGTTCTGTTTGTTCAGGGAAGACAAACTAAAATGAGTTTTAGAAAAAAAAAAAAGTGTTCGTCGTTTTTGTGTGTGTAAATTCAATCTCTTTTTCACATTCTCCCAAACCCAAAACAAACAAGCAGAATTCAACTTCATTCTGACTCTTTTTCCAAGTATTGTCTGTTTCCACATCTGTTTTTTTTTTTCCCTCAATTCCACAGTTGTTAAATGAAGTAGGATTGCAAACTCAAAATGAAAAAAATCTAATTCTTGTTTTCGTGAAGCTCTGGTTCTGATAAACAAACATCACACCCACATAGGGAATTAAATGTCTATAAAGTGTGTGCATGATGGGGGCCTTTTCTCTTCAGTTATATTTTATTGCTTCACCTATGGACTTGAACATATTAATTCTCATGCATTTAATTTCTTGCACAGATGAGAGCATTTTGTTGAAAAGAGCAAAATTAAAAACTCCTCACACACATAAAGTATAATGATGCCAGTCTCTGTGACATTTTTCTCTCTCACCCCACCATTTCTTTCAAAGCCCAAGAAACTAGAAAGAGAAAGAAAACGTTATTGATAGGAAACACAGCACATGCACGGGCTGTCCCTTTGTCTTTAAAGAATGTGAGACGGAAGCAAGAAATAAGTTTCCTACTAGTCCCTGTAGACGGAAGTGATGAATAGAGCCCAAATACTTCCCTTGTATATAATATTACAGCGTTTCTGGCTCTCAGTTCAACTTTCTTTTTGACTATGCACAGAGCTGAACTTTCCTTGGTTATTATTTAAATTGTAAAAATATTCTGAAATTAAAAAAGAAAATTCTGATTGCTCATCAAATATACTACGATCATTTTCATTTTCATAGATAACTATGTATTACAAATGACCACACCTGTAAATCTCTGATCTCTCTGGCTCTTTCTCTTGCAATGTGTCTCTCTTCTTTCTGCAAAATCACTTAGAAATTTTAGTTTAGAAAACTAAATTTGCTCAGAGCAGCAAAAAAGATATTGGTAGAGATGGGCACATACGATGTGTCATCTAAGCTATGAAATTTAATAAATAAATCAAAACTTAGTAGGGGAGAAGCCTTGAGTCAGCTATCCTGGCAATTTACATCACATTACCCACAATGCCCAGTACTTGGAATAGTATTTAAGAAGTCATGATTACCTAGGAAAGAATAAAAGAAAACCCTAAAAAATGTCCAATCTAAATTGTTGAATCAAATTTGTGGTAATCACCTATTAAGTTGTGCTGACAAATGTTTTTTCTATGCTGTTTGTAAATAAATTTTAAAAAAGAACATGAAACAAAGGTAATTTTGTCACACAATAAGGGATTGCATTTTAGTGCAAAAGCAGGTCTCTACAGGGCCATCAGACAGCTTCCTAGAGTGGAATAATTAAGTTTGAGATTGCTGAAGGAGACGGCAATGGTATTTTAGTTTATGGCCTCAAACCCAAGGGGACCCATTAAAATGAAATAAGTGAAATTGTGCTAGTTCCTTGTAGGCCAAGTACCTGAGTGATGTCACCATCATCAAGGTAACGTATTTAAATGATACCAGGCTACATTTAATAATAGCAGAATCTCAGGCAGTCTTTCTGCCATACGGGGTAAAACAGTGCTCTAAGGAAAGGGACCTGACAGAAAATGAGCCACTAACGGGGCAACAATTAATTAAAGAGTCATTTGGGAGTTGAGAGAGCTGATAAACAGTCGTGAGAAAGTCACTAAAATCTGATATTAAATGTGATTTAGTTGAATTCAGTTAGAAGGCAATTTCACATTGTGACTCCCAGACAGTCTGTCTCTAAAACCCAGTTTTCTCATCTCCAATAGATGTGGGGGACGCAGCAGTGTATTGACCCTGGATGACAAAATCTAAGGAATATAAGTGGGACCCAAAGTCTTCTGAGAATCCCTAAGTTTCAAAATCAACTATGCCATCACTTGAAATAGTATGGCACACACACGAAGTATTAAGCATGCGTGATTTAATCTTTTTAATAGTGGAAATGATGGAAACTAAAATGTTTCCATTGAAAGTTAAGTGCTACTAGATTCTATTCATCTATGGCACTGTAAAAAAAAAAAAAAAGGTATGTTGCGTTACAAAAATGAATCAGCTTTCAATATGAATCCAATTGCTTGGATTCTATTTAAGCAGCCTAACTTGTATGATGAACAAGCAGGACTGAGACATGAATAAGCCAACGTTCTTTTGCTCTCACACCATCCTTTTAGACTTTCTTCAATATAGACCATCTTTGTGTAGTCCTGTATGGAAGCTCAGGCAGACCCTGAGGTTTTTTGCACGTTCTTAAAGGATAGACCACAATATGATTGTTTTAATTGCAAATAGCATTTCAGTTCAGTAATTAGAATATCCACTGTAAGATATTTAAAACATTCCAATCTTGAGATAGCTTTAAATCTCTTCCTTCCCCCCTACTAGAAGCTCAAGGAAGGTGGACTGAGGTGGTGCCTGGTGCTTCAGCTATCAACTACTGGCTCCTCTCTTCCTTTATTTGCAAGCTGCTATTTGGCTCCTTGCCAGATTTACTTCACTGGGAGGCTTTGTGCTATGTGGGCGGAGTAGATGGGTGAACCTAGGTACCCTTGGTGCCCCTAGCAAATGATTAAAGCTGACTCTCAGTGATCTTGATTTTATGAGCTTTGGGATGGTTCTCTGCTGGGCCTCTTGCCTGAAATTCCCTTGTCCTGGGTTGATCTGTCTCTACTATATGTGAACTCTTCTGACCCTTTCCTAGTCCCAGAGCATGATGAGGACATTTCTAGCCCTCATCCCTCTTGAGATCCCTAATAGACAAGCACCCCTGCCAAAAACCAAAACCAAAACCAAACAAACAAAGGCCTCAGCATGGCCCACACCTGGTTCCCCGGAAAATCACACACACCCCACCCCACCCCCCTTGCCTTGACAAGCCTGGAGAGGGTGGGCCAATTCCAATGCAGCCACCAAAACTGTTAGAACTTCTGTCTTCCTCTTGATTTGCTGGTCGGGAAAGATGTCAGAACACATTCTGCTTTAGCTTCCTTTGTCATGGTAGGCATTAGTAATCAAATTTCCTGATTATTTTAAAGGTCTTCAGCTGCAAGCATAGAAGCTCACCCTCTTCAAGTTAGGGATTGAATTCCTCTCCCTTAAGAGTATGGAAGAGCTAGCTCTCTCCAAAGAAGTCTTTACTAATCCCTTTCATACAATCCTCTCTTGAGACCATGATCCTCTTGTATATTTTCTAAGTACACGGAAGTGTTCAAAAAGTAAAAGAGTAGGTTCTTTATCAGTTTCTTTCAAAATCTCCATGGGTAGATATTTCTCACACTCACTTTGGTATTTGATATTATCAAAATAGAATCTAGGCTGAAACTGAAGCAGGAAGAATTCAATCCTATCACACACCCTAGAGTCATATAAATGTCATGTTATCTTTGACTGGAGATAAGCTTATTAAGCTTACTAAATTAAATCATTAAAATGCACAAATGAAATGTACAGCTTTCAAGAATGTCACTTGGATGGTGTTGAATGGCTTGGAAATGAAGTGGGACTAGTCTGTATTTGAGCAGAGCCTGTCAAAGCCAATAGTGTTAGTGGATTTTAATCACCAAAGTAATGTATTGCCTCCATCAGTTAAAGGGCAGGATAATTCATTTATTCAGTGAAACATTTAAAATAAAAGGGAAATTAAATCTCTTCCTGTGGAATTACATAGAGGCAGAAAGCTGGGGTTTCAGGGGAACTAAAGGTTTTGGGAGTCATAGACCATCAGATTTTAGAATTTGATACCTAATGGGCCATATTCTCCTCAAAAAAAAAAAAAAAAATCACACACACACACACACACACACCCCACAGGAGTAAAATATTGCATACAATTTCAGCCATGAACTTTAGGCTAAGCACCTCTCAGGGACATAGCAGTTATTTGTTCCTTTAAGTCGGGTTCCTACCTTGAGGAACAATTTGTGTGTTATATAACACTGTGGTTACGTCCTTGGCCAAACTATCTTCTGTTAGTGGATCCCCTTAATAATTATAGTCCAAAATAGAAACATTTATGAACAATATAAAGGTATTCCCTCTGAATTGTACTCTTGCTCATCTATAGTGTCAACCTGGGTTTTATTTCAGTCTCCAAATTTAGATATTCAATATATCTAAAACTATAAAACTCTATGGAGAAAAAATATAATATGAAAATACAAACTAGTGAGAAAGAAGATATAGAAATGTCTATCCTAAAAATCACTTTATTTTTGCTGCCCAACTCATCAAATATAACTAAATGAAAAATGTAAATTTTTTAAAGAAAATATAAATTAACACTTTCTATAATTGCAGAATAATGGGGAGAAATGACAGGTATAATCCTATCCTACACTTTCTCTCCCTCACAACACCTATACCACCTCTTGAATATATTTGATGCCTACCATATATTTGTAAAATAAGCAAACTTTTGGTTTAAATTATTAGTAAAATTGCTGTCTCACTTTCTTATTTTTCAGTTTTTATTAAAATGATTTTTAGAAATGAGTAAATAGGAAGAATCATCTATAGACAAAAGGGATAAATAACTAAAAAGGGAAAGATCAGATAATTGGCTTCCTGTGATTTTATGTCTTCTGTAATATCTTTGGAAAATTTTTATGACAAGTGACACTTAATTATCTTGCATAATGAGAATTTTCTTGATAACATATGCACAAGTGTGTGTATGTATAATATATACCAGATAATATTTAACCTCATTCTATGAAACATCTATGAATATCTCATTAATATTTTCACCTTTTTAGCATGTGCTCAATAATTAGAGATTCAATTAGAAAAATAAAACATTTGAAAATAAAATTATATATTCTCTTTATAATGCTGAGAATGCTTTGCCATTTAACACTGAGCTTACCCAATTTATTAGTTTGAATTTTAAAATCTCCTCAGTCTCAAAATATTTTAATTATAGCAAAAAATAATTTTGTATATATCTAAAATTAACCATAGATAATATTTAGGAACCTTTACTTCTCTATGCTAAATCTAGAATTAAAAACTGTATATAGTCAGGAGACCATCAAATGAAGAGGTTCTCTGGCCATTGGTGTCAAATTGAAATTTCCATTATGCTACAAGTCAGACCAGATTATTTTAGGTCCCTGGTGCTCAGAAAAAAAAAAAATATATATATATATATCATAGTCTGGGGACAATGGCATGGTAAAGGACATAGTAGATATATACTCTTAAATGAAGATCCATATATGTACATACATATGTACTCTGGAATTTTGATGACCTTTGGGATTTCATAGATCAGTGGAAGTGGGCATAGATCAGTGCTATCAAACCAACTTTGACTTTTTATAGCAAATATTTTGTAATACACACTTTGACACCCAGAAATGAAGATCATGGATATGAAGATCTACCTATACATAGCTTTTAAAATATATATAGTGCCCTATCTGCAATTTAATTGTAAATAATAAGAAAGCAGCTTATTAGGAAAAAAAATCTGAATTCAGTATGTATACTCTTAAGCACAACTACACAAGAAGATTTCATGAAATAGGTGCTGGTTGCTATCTGTATGGTCACATAAACATGAAACTACAAATGTTGTCTGATTCAGGTGAAGCATTGAGGACTCAAATTCTATGAACAACTTGCTATTAGTAAAATGATTTTTCTGGAACAGTGGCTGATACTAGATAATGCTGGCTAAAATTCTAAACAAAGTAAAGTGCAATAATCCCACAATATACACAGTAATCTGTATTTCTAAAAAAAAATTCTCTTCGAAATTATGCAAAAAAACCTACTTATATCTCTCTATATAAAAACAGAATTGAATTTTTATTCAAATAAATCTGAACTTTTTTTTTTCATATGTGAATGCCTTATGTGTCATTTGAAAATCATGTGGGACAAAAGACAATTGAATATATAACACTTCTGGTCCTTTCTCACTAAAAAGGCAAATAGCACCCACTTCCAATCATTATGAAAAATAAGGTCTCAAATATTGTCTAAATAGTATACAGAATGGATGCATGGAAAATTAAATATGGAATGAACATTAAAGGCCATCTAGCAGAGGTTATTAAGTGGCTTCAAGAAGACCTGCTAAAATTAGTTTGGCAAATGATGTCAATACCTCAGGTATGTATTGAAATTCTTATGTTGGTCACAGCCCCCCATTCACAATGACTACTCTATTCACTTAATTTCCTTTCTGGCTCCTAAAATCATATGAGTAAGAAATAGCTGCTATTTGCCTTTTTAGTGAGAAAGGATCAGAAGTGTTATATATTCAATTGTCCTTTGTCCCACATGATTTCCAAATCACATAAGGCATTCACACATGAAAAAAAGATAAGTTGAAGAGGGAGTTGGGCATTAAGTAAATATGAAATCAAACCTTGTTAGTTGTTTTTTCACCTTAAAGTTCCAAACCCACAAACTTGACAATAACAAATGGAGGGATTTCACGGAAACATATGTAAATGGTTATCAGGTGAAATGTCTTTCAATGCACAAGAATCAGTGATCAGTGTCCAAAGTTGAAGACAAAGAGGCACTGACTACTCAACATTTTTAGAAGATCTGGTCGACAACTGAGGGCAAACACAGCCCTCACCTGCACTCCTGAGCTAATGATTGGGTTGAAGAACCAGCCCTAACTTTGCCGCCAGCTACTACTCCACCATCTTCTTCAATCTAAGAGTAAAAGAGAAATATATTAGGTTGTGTTTCTTTCAGAAACTGTAAGCTCTTTGAGAAAAATTATTAACCTCTCTTCCCACAAGGAAGAGAGTGCTTCTCCTCAAAGAATCTGAAGCCATGTGATATTCTTAGAAATAGATTTCCTGCAAGAAAGGGAGCCTGGCATAGCATTCCCTAAGTCAGTTATCAAGTAGTAGACCCTTCATAGCAGGACAAGAAAATTAGAGAGGAGTGTGGAAGCAGAAGGAGTAGAGTGACCTATCTTCAGTATTTGGCAAGTTAAGAATGTGTGGACTTCTCCGAGTTCAGGGGAATGAAACATAATGTCTGGGTTATCTTGCCAGTATACCATATATGAGGACTGATCTCAAAGGCAAGAGGATGACAGCAACACAAAGTTTTGGATAGACTGCTTGCTACAGAAGTTAAGAGAAGGAAGGAAAGTTGAGCTTAATTAAGGCTCACCTTCCAGATCAGAAAAATTAGAGTGGGGAGACTCCCTAGCATTCTCTTAATAACTTGCATATGCAACCCAACGGAGCAAATATTGGATGTCTGCCACAGAGAAATCAAGAATAAGTGTATTTCTTTCCTAAGGCTGTCATAACAAATTGCCACAAATGAGGCGGCTCACACCAACAGAAATTTATTACCACACGGTTCTGGAGTCCAAAAGTTTAAAATCAAGGTGTCTGAAGTATTGGTTTCTTCTGAAAGATCTGAGGGAGGATTAATTCCTGATGGCTGCCAGCAATTCTTGATGTTTCTCAGCTTGCAGATAAAAAATGCCAACCTTTATCTCTATCTTCACATAGTCTTCCTCTCTGTGTGTTTCTATGTTTTTTCCATTTCTTTCTTTCATAAGGACAGTCCTCATTGGATCTAAAGACCACTATAAATGCAGGAGAATCTCATCTTGAGATCCTTACATTAATTACATCTACAAAGACCATATTTCCAAATATGGTCACATTCACAGGTATCAGGGGTTAGGACTTGGATTATCTTTTTGAGGCCCCTATTCAACGAACTGTTGCCTATCCTGAGAAGCTCTATGTTCAACAGAAGGGAATTTCATTTCTCACTTAAATAATAAGATAGGTCTTGTCCCCTAAGCTTTACTTCCAAGTCCTGACAAATAATATCTTGGACCTGGAAGGGAGTGGTGGAGGAGGTATCCCAGAGCCAGACTAAACCTCTCAGTACTCCCATCAGGTCCTAGAGCCAGGAATTTAGTCTGTTCTGAGGGAAGGAGAGGAGAGGAGATTTAAATGAAGTTTGAGGCCCAATTTTCTAACTGGACTGCCTTTAATACGTGACAGTGACTGGAATTAGGGAATCTCTCTCAGATATTGCTTAAGGTACCAGAAGTAGAGATTTGTTATAGCACAGTTGAAAGCAATGATAGAAGAAAAATAAAACTGCTTCATGTTTTTAGGCAATTGAATTTAGACAGCTCAACAGACTAGTTACATAAACTTTAAATATATATATAAAGTTTGAAGAGAGTAGTCAACTTGTGAGAGGAAGGGGGAAGGTGCAGGACACCAAGAATCAGATCCCCCTGCCTCATCCAGAATTTATCCCCCAATCCAGGACCAAAATCTGGCTTGATACATTGGCATCTTTGTCATCTCTTCCTTGAATGATGTATTTAAAAATTGATCAATATGTCCTTTTTCCTATGTCTAGTGTTTTGCTTTTCATGAATATATAAATACATGCTATCTTATTGAAGAAGGATTTGTAGTAAATCTGAGCTGAAACAATTGCATGTTATATTTTATGGCTGGAATTTATAGAAGATGAATAAAAAAGTGATTAGGTGAAGAGTGTAGGAAATTTATCTCAAGATTGCAAAATATAGCTTAAGTCTTAGCTCATCCTTTGCATAAATGAAAAGGGCTGAAATTAATAATAATTGCAGTATTTTTAATGGATAAAAATCTCACATGATCTAATCACACCAAAAAATCCATTGGAATCTACATCAAATTAAATTAAACTCAATTACAATTAAATCTTAATTACTTACATATTACTGTGAGCAGTACCAAGAACTCAAAAATACACAGGTCCTGTCTTGATGGAAATTAAAAGCTAACTAGAGAGATTAGACCTGAAAAAAACTGAAGAATTTAGATACCAGCATGGAATAATTTATAAAGAGTATTTGAGAACAATAATATAAGATTTCAGAGGAGAGAGGGTTAAAGAGGGTCAATCAGGATGCCTTTTTTGAAGAAGTGGAATTTGAAGAATTAAAGACCTATCATAGGGAGGCATTGCCAGGTGCAGATTCATTTTTCCAGACATCATGTTAATCAAAACCACAGTATTTGGAAATGCAAATTATTAAGATAAATACCTTGACATTATATTGGTCTCATTTTATTTAGGGTCTGAGGTGTTTACCAATATATTAAAATGTACACACTGCTACCATGCTTTATTTAGGGAAAAATGATTATTGACCAATTCTCCCAGAATTTTTTGTTATTGAAATAGTCTATTGAAAAACTATTACGAATATGAGAGAATTTCTATTAACAAATCTGCTGAGCTATTTCAAAGGCACTTACCTTTGAGTATTGATGAACCCTTATAAAAAACAGGAAAGTCAATTTTTTCAAATAAGATGATGTGTAAGATTTATGTTTTTATAGATATCAATGTATTTTTCCTATACTGATTTTTTTCATACAATATGTGACAAGTTTTGGATACATTCTTATTCCCCATGTGATATTTATAAATTGCCATTTTTGACTTTTTTTTTTCCTATTTATCCCATGTTCCTAGCAACTAACATTCTTGCTCCTTTGGTGGACTCTTTTGTCATATATGAGCCAATTAATATGTATAGGATTATTATCACAAGCTTGATAGAAACTGTGCCAAAAATACAATGGACTAAGAGTTCATGTTTATTTAACCAAATGTATCTTTAAAATTATTACTGCTCGGGCGCCTGGGTGGCTCAGTTGGTTAAGCGACTGCCTTCGGCTCAGGTCATGATCCTGGAGTCCCTGGATCGAGTCCCGCATCGGGCTCCCTGCTCGGCAGGGAGTCTGCTTCTCCCTCTGACCCTCCTCCCTCTCATGCTCTCTGTCTCTCATTCTCTCTCTCTCAAATAAATAAATAAAATCTTTAAAAAAATAAAAAATAAAAAATAAAACAAATAAATAAATAAAATTATTATTGCTAATTATGAGGGGTGTACAGAAGTTTTATGGGGCCTGAAATTCATATAATTTGGGGGACTCTAAGAAAAATAAACCTACATCTTTTAAAAAGCTGATTGTAGCATAAATATAAAATTGAGGGGGAAAAGTATTTGTATTAGTTAAATGCCTAACCCTTTTATCCACCTTTCCTGTATATTCAGCAAAATATATAAAATCAAGAAAATGAAGATATACAGTGCAATTTAAACTTTCTTCTAGATTATACTCATCTACATAATTGTATAATCAAATTATTCTTATATTCTATGAATGATAGCAGAATATACCAACCCCAAATATGCCTCCTTGTCATAAGTTTGTTTCTGAGCTGATTATGTTGAGAAACAACAGACACAGGAGAAGCTCAGGAAACAAGTAGAAGTTACCCTTTTGAAAGAGAATTTACATTTATAAAGGAAATCTCCATCTGTAAGGGTGTCATCAGCTGTGAACCAAGAAGGGAAGGATGACTTTTTTCTTTTTTTCAAATTTTTATTTAAATTCTAGTTAGTTAACATATAGTGTAATATTGGTTTCAGGAGTAGAATTCAGTGGTTCATCACTTACATATAACACCCAGTGCTCAACACAACAAGTGCCCTCCTTGATACCCATTATTCATTTAGCCCATCTCCACCCACTGCCCCTCCAGCAACTCTCGGTTTGCTCTCCTTAGTTAAGAGTCTCTGATGGTTTGCTTCTCCTTCTCTTTTTTCCACCTTTCCTTATGTTCATATGTTTTGTTTCTTAAATTCCACATATGAGTGAAATCTTATGGTATTTGTCTTTCTCTGACTTACTTCGCTTAGCATAATATACTCTAGCTCCATACACGTCATTGCAAATGGAAAGATTTCACTCTTTTTGATGGCTGAGTAATATTCTGTTGTGTATATGCCACATCTTCTGTATCCATTCATCAGTCCATGGACATTTGGACTCTTTCCATAATTTGACTATTGTTGATAATTCTGCTATAAACATCGGGGTGCATGTCCCCCTTCGAACCAGTATTTTGGTATCCTTTAGGTACATACCTAGTAGCGTAATTGCTGGATCATAGGGTAGCTCTATTTTTAAGTTTTTGAGGAGCCTGGAAGAGAAGGATGACTTTAAATCATAGAAGAATCTTATCATTGGAGAAGGCCTCACTTTTAACTGCATAACAAATCTAATCCTCTTTTGCTGTACTTTTCCTGGTAACCTCTCCGCAATTGGCTCCCCCTCAACACAAAAATGCCTTTTTTTTTTTTTTTTGGCTTTAGCTAAAGATGGTATTTAAGCCTGAGTTCTAAGCCGCCTCAGAATTACTCCTTTTTTTTTTTGTGGCTATCTCCTATGTATACATGAGGTATACATGTTAATAAATTTTTCTGTCTTATTAATCTTTTATTACAGAGCTCTCACCTAAGAATCCAGAAGAGTAAAAGGAAGATTTCTTTCCTGATCTACATCTGTATTCTTTGTGTTTCTACATTAATATATCCAAGTGCAATTGAGTTAAAGAACAATTAGCAAGAGGCCACACATATGCCATCTCTCCTTCCTGCCATTCTCACTTCCCATGTTCTAATATTGAAGAGAGTATGGCAGTACCAGAGAGGCTGAAGAGAGGAGACATGAGTTCATGTCCTCATTTCAGTCATGTCTCCACTCCTCCGATGAATGAATGAACAAATGAATGAATGAATCCTATGCAACATTTAATGGTGATCGAATATATTCTAGGCACATGAGGCTGGATTGCCTCAGTCCTGAATTGTTTCTCTGTGTTCCTTCAGATTTTCTCTCTCAAGCAAGATTGTCTATTGCTTAAGAGTTTGAACTGGGTCTTATGGTTTATTTGTAGTCCACTTCCTCACCTAGTGCAGGGTCTGAAACATAGTAAGGACCTCAATTCTTTTCATGGACTGTTTATTCAGCTATCCCTAAGAGCCCTTTAAAAATTCAAAGACCACAGAAATAGTTTATTTTTGTGATTACTTCTTGTTCTTACATCAGTCTTAGAGAACAAATGAATTTAATATTACTAAAGAGCTACAAATGAAAAAAATGACCTTGGACTCTCCTCCAACCATGGGCAGCCTCGAATGATGCTCTTATTTATGTTTCATATGCAGCAAGGCTGAAATAGCACACAGAAGATAAAGGGGGCAGAGGTGTTTGCAGTGATCAGAGATCTTGTGATGTGCTGTCATGTTTGAGCCACGTTCCTTTTTTTTTCAAATATTTATTTATTTTACAGAAAGAGAGTGAGAGAGAGTGAGTGAGTGAGCATGAGCAAGGCGAGGGGCAGAGGGAGAGGAAGAGAGAGAATCCTTAAGCAGATTCCCAGCTGGCGAGGAGACTGACACGGGGCTCAATCCCAGGACCCTGAGATCATGACCTGAGCTGAAATCAAGAGTTGGCTGTTTAACTGACTGAGCCACCCAGGTGCCTTGAGCCACATTCTATCACCATATCACATACATCACCATGTCCTATTATGATTTTCATCCTCTTACTTTTTTTTGTAATCCACATACCCACAAAGCATTCCTTTATTTGACCCATTCCTTTTTTAGTTCAAGACCAAAACAATGTAGAGAGAGCAAAATGAAAAGAAAATTGGATTTATAAATACAAAATCCTAGATCTGGGGTATTCTCCAAGTTTGATTGTTTTTCCCCTCTGCAATGACAGAAAAAAAAAAACTGTGTTATAATCAATATGCATAAATATTGGACAGACTGAACTTGCCTAATCCGACTGTGAATTTTAGTCAGATTTAATGGGGATTCATGGCAATGACACAGCTTCCTTATATATCATGGACTTAAAATACTGTCAACTGCACCTTTACTGAGCCTTTAAGTCATGTGTTGAGCATGGGAAGGTGAAGGATTCTATCAATTTTATTCCACTCTTCCCTTGCTCTCTACATTGTACATCTCTGAATAGATTTTTCAAATAATTTCACTGAAATCAGGATTCTTAGAGTCCCCTCTGGCAGATCTATAAATCATATACTGTAATAATGACTTCTATTTTCTGGGCCTTCTCTATTTTTCTATTTAGTTTGCACTTAAGATTTTGTTGTCTGCCTTTCAACTTCCATGAAATATAAAGTTATATCCTTTAGTATGGTGTTCTGATTTTTTTCTGGATCAGCTAATTTAGCTCTTTACTTTTGTCATGAGAGTAACAATAATTTACCTTGTACTCTGTCCACAGCTGCTTCTGAACTTCCAAGATTTCTATTGCTGTTACAGAATGCATGTTTATAACACCAACAATCAAGACACTTTCTGAGCCTGCTAAGTGCCAAAGCAATTGCTGGGCCAAATAATCCAACCCATGATAAATGGCCAAGTGCTCTAGAGTTCTTATCCATATAAAGAACCCTTAAGATGACCTTGTAGAAGCCTCAACACCTGGCAAAGGAATAAGTAAATTTAATTGCCAAAGATCCACACTTAGAAAGATAAAGGGGGCAGAGGAGACTGAACAATACAGATAACACCACAAACCTCATTTAGTCATTAGACTGGACACACTCTTGCAGTTTTGATGCAGGTTGGCTGGATCTGAGGACCCTGAAGGGTCCTGCAGAACCAGCCAAGAGAGTCCTTGGATTCGCACAGGATAGAAATCAAGCACAAGCTGAGGGGAAGTGGGAGCAGAACTTACTAAAGATATACCGAGAATGTATATGGACAGAGCATCCAGGAGACTCAGAAAGAAAAGGAGAGTGAGTCTCTTCTTTGCATGGGGCCCGGGGTTTCTATTGATGATGGTGGTCTGATGCGCATGTCTTCTCAGTAATCCAGGAACAAAGATGAGTGTTTAGTGGTCTTCCATAAGACACTTGGGCCCTGAGCCAAGGGTCTTGATGAGTCAGTGGTCTTGGAAAATGTTCATGATGGCCTTGCCCAGTCATTCCTTAGATGTTATCTATTGTGCTGAAAACTCCAAAGAAATCATTAAATCCTTGACCTTTACAAGGAGGGCATACGTGCTCTGTTCTATAAGCCCTGTGTAATGGCAGGGAATAGGTCCTAGCAAGGATAGAAGCAGGAAAAGAAGCAAAAAGCAGTTTCTCAGGGGATCCCTGTAGTTCCCCTGTCTCAGTTTTATCTCCTTTCCTTTTCTTCTACAATGAGGCTTTTGAAATGAGATGCAGCATGCAAAGCGAATCTGCAGGAGACAGAGGAAGGAAAAGCAATCATTCTAAATGTCCACAAATAAGTTGAGTGTCTTTTAAAAAAAAAAAATCTAACTTGATAGCTGGTACATAACTTCAGTCCTGAGATGATGGCAGATAACTATTGTTGTGATTTTTTTAAATGAGAAAGAAATTAAAAGTAAATTTGAGTTAATAAACAGAAAGGAAGTGGCTCCTTGAAGAATGATTTGTTTGAAAGTTTATTTAAATAACAATAAATTAGAAATTTGAAGGAATATTACTTGGCAGACTTTCTTGGAAAAAGAAAGTGAGTATAAGGATTAAAATGTAGCCCAACAATAAATGAAATAGAGACAAATTCTTTCTAAAAATAGCACCTCCAATTTACAAACTCATAACCATGATTTTTGAATTAAAAAATAAAAGCACAAGATGAAATTAAAAGGATATACTATCTTAGTAGCGAAATTTATGGATTGCTTTAAGGATGGGACTTGGTTTCTTTTTAAATGTTTAGCCAAAAAAAATTGCGTTCAGATGAGTTCCAAACAACACCCTATCACCCCACATTATTTGAACCATTGTATTATCATTAGAACTGTAGCCTGTGGCTAAGGAACTTGTCCTTTTAGAATTTTCATATGCAACAAAATTGTTTTAAAATAATTAATTCTTCACCATTCCTACTCCAACCATATTCGTTGTCAATCTAGAGGATTCATGTGGTGACATTTTATGTTCCAATTTCAATCGTAGTCACAAAAGCAAGCCTTCTAATTCTGTCTCCATTTAATGATAGACAGATGATTTTGCACTCATTTGACCTTTTCCATGCTCTCTTGTTTGATTAGCAGCCCATTCCTGTTCTCTTACAATAAAAGGTAGAATGGATTAGCCAGTCAGAATTCAGAGTATTTAAGTAGTTAAAGCATAACAACAGACCACTGCTGGCAAGTAATGCTGACATTAAAATTCTAATGATTCATTCCCCTGTCACAGATGAGGAAAGGAATAGAAATAGACATAACATGGATCTGTTCTTCTGAAACTAATTATAACAGGAATTTGAGATGGTAAAGACTTCATCCATTCCTGTAAATCAGTGTTTCCTTTAACTTTGGTTTGAAGCCCTTGGAGTTTACCAAAATTCAGACTTTCTGGGTATGGAATCAGATTAGTTTAGGATTCAGTATTAAAAGAGATCTTTTTGAAGGTGAAAGAACAGAAAGGGATGTGAAAGAAGGAAGAAAGAGAGGTTAGAAACAAAGGTAGACTCTTTACTGAGAGACATAATTTAAGAGAAAGTTTGATATAAAAAAACAGAAATCAGACTCTCAGAAAAAGTTGTAAACACTCTGTCAGAGTGCCTTCTTGCTCAACTAGAGACCCCAACAGTTAAAACCAGATATAGATGAGACCACTTAACTCAGGCTTTAACTAAAACCCATTGTGCTTATTCCTTATTGCACCTTCTTGAGGTATTGCTGAAGACATTTGGCAATGAGTGGAACATTCCAGTCTCCAGGCCAGAAAAGCCCTGATAGCAATGGAATGCCTGTAAGATCACACCCAACACATCCCCTTCCCTGCCTATGATCACGTGCTGAACACATACTGAGCTCCACCCATGATCACACGCTTCTTGCCTGCTCTCTTGCACATACCACCTAAGCCTCTCCCTCTTAAACTCTAGGTGTCCATCTTGCTGGAGGAGAGGTCAATCGTTAAGGCTTGAACCTGTCATTTCCCCCAGCTGCTGGCACCCAAAATAAATTACTCCCTTTCTCTTTTCCAAACCTTCATTTCTTGAGTTACTGGCTTCTCTTGCAATGAGTTTATCTGGACTTTTTTCAGCAAAGTGTTGGCAAACCCAGCCAGGACCTATGCTTTTGATTTGTCCAGCCCCCTCAGGATTCCCTGGGAGGGAGCTGTTGGCCATGGCATCACACCAGGGTTGACCCATTCATTTCCTGAGTTAGCTGCTGTGATAGATCAGTAACAAATCTATGACAAGAAATGAATATCTACACAAGATATTTCCTTTTTTTCTTAAGCTATCATAATATAATCCCAGATATTATAGACTACTTTTATCCTACACTATAAGGAATAATAGTCAAATAATCCAATAAATATATTTGTTGAATTTGGGGAGGTGATCTGCAATCCACTAGTGATATCATAGAGACTAAATACAACATGTTTCCTATCCTGGCCTGGCCTGAGTCTGTAAGTGAGTTAGTAACAGAGACATTAATCAAATGATCACACAAAAAAATATAATGTTGCCACTGTAAAAAGTAATGTGAGAGGTACCAGAATATGCCAATCCAAAATATGCCTCTTTTGCATATGGATTATTTGGGGGTTTTGTTTTGTTTTTGTTTTCTACATATGTATTATTTTGATCTAAAGGTCATTGAGGACCTGAAGATGTAGGAAAAGATCTAAACACAGGATAGAAATTTTCCTTTCACAAAGGAAATTTACATTTATAAAGGAAACTTCCATTTGTAAAATGTGTTTCCCTCTCCCATGCCTGGAAGAGGACTCTTAATAGCTCTTATCAATGGAAAGGCTAGACTACTTAAATCTGCACAGCAGGGGCACCTAGGTGATTCAGTCTGTTAAGCATCTAGCTCTTAATTTCGGCTCAGGTCATGATCCCAGGGTCTTGACCTCAGCATCATGAGATAAAGCCCCATGTGAATCCCCATGTTGGGCATAAAGCCTGCTTAAGATTCTTACTGCCCCTCATCGCCCACTAGCGCTCTCTCTCTCTTAAAAAAAAAAAAAAAAACCTACATAGCAAACCTTACTACACCTTGTTTACTATACTTTTCCTGATCATCTTCTCCTTCTCCCCCAGAAGCCTAAAACCTCTTTTCTTTTCTCTTAGCCTAAGATGGTATATAAGCCCAAGTTCTTTTTTCTTTTTTAATTGAAATATAATGGACAAATGTTACTTATGTTAGTTGCAGATGTATAGCATAATAATTTGACATTTGTATATATTGCAAAATGATCACAGTAAGTCTAGTTAACATCCATCACCACACATAGTTACAATTTTTTTTCTTATAATGAGAACTTCTAAGATTCACTTTCTTAGCTGACTTTCAAATATACAATACAAATAGTCATCACACTGTACATTACATCCCCAGGACTTATTTATTTTATAACTGGAAGTTTGTACCTTTTCATGACCTTCACCCATTTCTCCTACCCTTACCCCTAAGCCTAAGTTCGAAACACCCTTTTGGGTTACTCATCACTGGGTGCTCCCGTGTGTACATTCATGATGCACATGTTAATAAACTTCTGTTTTTCTCTGGTTTTGGCCAGATCTAATTTACAGAGCCCCAGCTGGAGAGTTCATACATCCGTATGAATATGATTAGATTTCTATATAAAGTACCACATTAGTACACTGTTGAGAATGGGTTGGTGGGTAGTTGGGCAACAGGAGATGTGTGGAGCCCAATTAGGAAGCTGTTGACATGTCTAAGTCTGAGATTATTACAACCAGAATGGAGCAGAAGATGGTAAGGAAGAAAAGAAATTTGAGTTTACAGGTTATAAATCACTGAAAGGAAGTTGAATAGATTAAGAAAAGACATGGCAGCTGTGAAATTTAATACACACATGATGCTGGTAAAAAATAAAGAAGACAATATGTACAACTGAGAATTATTTAATCATTCGTATTATCTCTTTTACTCATCACTTTTCAGTGAAGTGGAATTTATTATTCTTTTTCTTAGATTTGCATATGAGGAAGCTAAACTTGAGAGAAATGAAGTGTCTCCTGTGTGATCACTCAGATAGAGGGTGACACAAATCAGTTCTGATTGCAAGGTTGAAGCCTGTCTCATGACTTCATCATTTCCTGTTTGAAATAAGTTTGCTGGTTGTTGACATAAACCATTAGAACATATCTCTGGTCTAATAGGTAATATATTGTCCACTTTTTGAGAATGGTTTAGAATGCCATCTTCCGGGGGGGGGGCGGAGCAAGATGGCGGAGGAGTAGGAGACCTGGATTTTGTCTCCTCTCAGGAATTCAGCTGGATAGGGATCAAACCATTCTGAACACCTACAAACTCAACAGGAGATTGAAGAAAAGAAGAGC
>NC_138370.1:133220149-133241356 GCF_054177405.1 Leptonychotes weddellii
ATGGGTATTGAGGAGGGCACATTCTGCATGGAGCACTGGGTGTTATGCACAAACAATGAATCATGGAACACTTCATCTAAAACTAATGATGTAATGTATGGGGATTAACATAAGAATAAAAAAAATAAATAAATAAAAATAGAATGCCATCTTCCAATGTGTCTAGGATTTTATGAAGTATTACATGAAAACAAAAAGTTCTATAAAAAAAGTTGCAAAATCTTTATTGAACAGTGCTGTTTTAGATTGAATTATTGCCCTGAATCTTTTCCCTTCATTGCCTCCACATATTTGCCATGGCCCCAGTGTAGGTATGTTTTACCACCCCTTGACTTTGGGCTTGATGAAATAACTTCTTTTGACCAAGGGCATATAAGCAGAATTAAGAGTGTGCCAGTTCTAAGCCTGGACCTCGGGGGGGGTGGGTCACACATATTTGTGCTTATCATCTGTCCCTCTCCCTATGCTATGAGGGGAAGGAACATCTCTGACTACCTCTCTGACACAAGGAGAATGAGAGACACTGAAGTAGGGCTGCCCACTCGGCCTTTGGTCCTTAACTTACGAGCACGACCCTAGCCACTACTGTGTACAGACCAGCACCTAGTCGTGTCCAACCTAGATTGGCCAAATCCCAGATGACAAACAGATGACCAGAGTGAATGAATGTTATTTGCATCTACTGACTTTTGAGAGGGTTTCATACAGAACATTTTTGTGATTTCTCAGAATCTTTAATATGCTGGGAGTCTGAGGATTCCTCCTTTGGAGAAGTGCTTCTCTAAACCAGCATTAAAAAATGCTATGTTAGAGGGGCCCTTAGGTAGTTCAGTTAAGCGTCCAACTCTTGATTTTGGCTCAGGTCATGATCTTATGGTTGTGAGATTGAGCCCCATATCCAGTTCCACACTCACTGTGGAGTCTGCTTGAGATTCTCTCTCTGTCTCTGCCTCCGCTCATGCTCTCTCTCGCTCTCTTAAAATAAGTAAACAAAATCTTTAAAAAGAAGAAGAAGAAGAAATATGTTAGAATAAGAGCTAGCAATCAGAAATAATATTTTTAAAAAGAAATAATATTTTTCCCTAAGTCTTAGTTCAGTATGCATTAGTTTTTCTGAGCAGCAAATGACCATAGTAATATATGCCATGTTATAGGGTACTGAATAGGACATTTCTTATTAACTTGAAAAATTTGGCTAAATCACCAAAATTGCAGATAGTAGGTGATATATTACTCCTACATTCAAAGAGAGCTATAAACGTATTCCCACAGAACTTACTAATATGTGATTAAATTGGTCACTGACTATTAACTACTATCACCCACTTCTTTTCTCTGTTAAAAATGACTGGAAGGTTCATAGAGGAAATTACTCAAAGGAAATACGTAAGAGGAAAGAATGCTGTAGCTTCTCTCTTTCCTTTCTCTGTGGGGAGAGGAAGGTGTGCATCTCCACTGTCCCACCACCATCATGTGAAGAGAGGTGACTGAAGGAATCATTCATAGAGATAAGAGTTATCTGTAAGAAAGTCTACCTCTCTTTCACTATCTGGATCTTAGACTTCCTGAGCTACAAATCTCCTAATGATATAGGGCATCAGAGAATTCTTAGGAAAAACTGACATAAGTCCCCAGGATTTGGGAGTATATGTGATAAGAAAGACAGGTACACACTTATCTAGGGAATTTCAGAGGCTAGGATGCCAGCCATGGAAACCTTTAATGACAAAGTAAAGGGAGTGGACACTACAGGAAGGAGACAGCCCTGCACCTTAGTTTTTCTCGGCAACAAATGAACATAGTAAGATATGTCATGTTTTAGGCTGTTGAATGGAATGTTTCCTATCAACTTCAAAATTTGGCTAAATTTGGTATTTTGTTCACACAGGAAGCATGAGTTTCCTTAGGCCACTTGATCTGGAGCTGTGGAGTAGGGGGCAGAACCGCTGGGGGACAGAACCAAGAAAAGGGTGAAAGGAGTCCAGCCAAAAAGTACTATGTGTTGTGTATAAGTTCACATAAACTCATGGATACCTGACATGACAAACCATATAGATAATCAGATTACAGGTATGCAACCAGTAAAATATTTCCTCTATTTCTCTGTTGCATTCAAATCCTACCTTGGTAGTATCAGAAGAACTAGGAAGGAGTTGGAGCAAGAGAGAAAAAAAAAAAGAATAGAACTCATCCCTACTGCAGGTACAAGGCTACAGATCTGGGGTGAAGAGAGGGAGAGAAAAAGCTTTAAAATTTGTTTAAGATCAACTGAGACTATTTTTATTTTTATTTCTTTTAAGATTTAATTTATTTTTCAGAGAAAAAGAGCGCAAGCTGGGGGAGCGGCAGGCAGAGGGAGAAGCAGGATCCCCACTGAGCAAGGATCCCAGGACCCCGGGATCATGACCTGAGCTGAAGGCAGATGTTAACTGACTGAACCACCCAGGTGTCCCATAATGAGGCCATTTTTATAATTAGATGGTGACTGTATAAAATACAGGATTTGCCAGAGTTATTTTCATCAGATGGGGAAAGGAGAGCTATATCAGAAGACAGTAATAGGTAAAGAATAAAGAATAAAGCTTTTCTTTTATTGAACTTTACTAATTTAAACCCATTTTAAAAAAAAAAAAACTAGTCCCCTCAGCCTCTGGAATATAATCTATGGCTTTGTTTAGGGTTGGGGGCTGGCCACACTGGGTCTCACTGTGGGACTGGGCATCCTAGAAAGACCAACCATGTGATCTCTTCCTTTGGTTGATTTTTTCAATGTATTATTTCCCTGCAATAATTCATAACCCTGAGTTTACTAGCTTTCTGTGAGTATTTCTACCAAATTATTGATATTGATGATTTGGTTACTCCCAAAACTTGCTTTGATGTCAAAAGTCTTGGCGAGTAAATAAATAAAATCTAAAAAAGAAAAAGTCTTGGCCAGAGTTAGCAGTCTGGAGGCCTACATTCTCAAACCTTACATTTTGGCTCACTCTGATAGAATCTTATTTCATCTGTAAGAATTAGTATTTTTTAAGTCTAATGGAATTCACATAAATTAGGTTATGTTGTCTATACAATTGATTAAATCAACACATTAATAGTATATATTTTTCTGATATACAAAACAAAAAGTGATACATGTAATTTTAGAAAATTTTAGGTAATGGAATGTAAGAAGGAAAATTAAAATCATCAGTAATCATATCATCCAGATATATGCAATATGAGTATGCTAACATATTAGTGTATTAATGTTTATATTCTGGGTCACATGAATTAATAAATACTGTTCTGCAGAAAGGTTGCAATTACTTCCTAGACACAGCTGGATTTCTAGGCTCAAATAATATGATCTTCTAGTCTATTTGTTTACTTGCTATGCTTTTCTTTACGTAAGCTTCTTTCTTAAGCTTCACACCATGATAAGATGGCTACAGTAGCTCTAACTTCATATATTCTCAGGTTCAAGTTGAGGAGGAAAGCCTCTATACTAGTAAACCCCAGAAACATTCTAAGATCTGAATGCATCCTCACAGGACACATGCCCAGCCATGAAGTACTGATCAGCTTGAGCCTAGATTACATGTTTCACCACTGGGGTATGGGTGAAGTCTCTAAATAAGTTTCAGGGCCTGTGGTCAGAAGAGGGATCAATAACTGCTAGAAAGTCCAAGCAAAAACAAATGTTCATCACATTATACACAAACTATTGGTATTTCTCTATGAGCTATTTTCAAAATTCAACAAAAATTTTTAGTTTCCTTTGTGAATTTTTTTTTTAAATAAGATGTTAAGGTAATAAATTTTTGTCTGTTAAATTTCTTAAACATAATTACTTCCCAACTTTTCATGTACATTCAATTTGAACAATTTTTTTGTGTATAGATATTTTTCTAAGGGACCAAAACTGTCCATCCTTTGTGACTTCTTTCATTTGTTTTGTGCTCTTGTTTTGTTTTTTCTTAAAGTCCTCCCTGTAGTAAGAATTCACCTATTGGAGCACCTGGCTGTCTCCATCCCTCGAGCATGCGCACCTCAGGGTTGTGAGTTCACACCCCACAATGGGCATGGAGGTGAATTTAAAAAAATTAATTTTCATATTGTTTATTGTCTTGTTTTTGCATTGTGCTTTGTGTTGTACATTTTCTTTAAAGATTTTATTTATTTATTTGAGAAAGAGAGAGAGCGAGCACAAGCGGGGGTGAGAGGCAGCAGGAGCGGGAGAAGCAGGCTCCCGGCAGAGTAGGGAGCCCGATGTGGGGCTCAATCCCAGGACCTTGGGATCATGACCCAAGCCAAAGGCAACCGCTTAAACAACTGAGCCACCCAGGCCCCCCGTGTTGTATATTTTTGAATAGTAATTTATCATACTTATTTATCATCCTCTGTATAACATACAAAGAAAATCACATTGGCATACTGAAAGAGTACTTCATATCTTCCTGAACTTTGACCTGCCTGGTTTTCTCTGTTTGAAAATGCAGACAACTGTAAACTGTTCAGATCCTTTAATAAAAAATTAAAGAATTCTGTCACACTGTAGAAACCTAAGAATTGTGCTTTTTCTACACTGTTTGTGAGGACCAGCTGTCTACAGAGCCTTGCAACCACAGATCTTACCAATTCCCGTCATAACAGGGGATGAATTCCTGATGACGGTATAGTGTGTGTTGTGGTCATGTTTGCTATGATTTGACAGTCTAAGGTCATTCCTCAGAAGAGAGAGGAAGTAATCCACTGGATAAAGATTTTGTCTCATATCCTAGTTATGAAAGATTTTACGCTGCCTTTTCTTTTTTGGATATACTCGTAATTCAGCACCTTGCAACATTCTGGAATCACACCAGGAAACAACCCTGAAAACAGCTGAAGACAAGAGCAGAGTAGGAAAATTTTCATTTTCTGTAGCAAGACCATTGCCTCTGATATCTCTTAAATAGCAGAAGGAAACTGTCAAGAGCCTCTCAGCTAAAAGATTCCCAGGGGCGTCTCGAAAATGCTGTAGTCTTCTAAATATCATGACTTTCTGACAAATTTGTAGCCATATGTTTCCTATCTTTTTCTTGATTGGTGGGGCCTGTGAAAATTAGCACCATCTAGTTCTACGGGAGGGTTGGAGAAACAAATTCAGTGCAATGGTTAAAGAATGATTATAATAAAAGTATATGTGCATCAGGGGCCTCATTGAAGGGCCAAATCTGTGACTACACTTAATCTATCAGTTTTTTTATTTTTTTAATTTTTTAAGATTTTATTTATTCATTTTGAGAGCGAGAGAGAGAGCATGCACACACACAAGTGGGGAGGGGCAGAGTGTAAGGGAGAGGGAGAAAGAATCTGAAGCAGACCCTGCACTGAGCTCAGAGCCCCACATTGGGCGATCCCATAACCGCTAGATCATGACCTGAGCTGAAACCAAGAATCAGAGGCTCATCCAACTGAGCCACCCAGCTGCCCCTCTGTCAGTTATTTTAATGCAAAAGTGAAAAGTTTCCTTGGAACAAAGTGTGAAAAGACCTAAATTCTGACAGTTAAACTCAGAAACACCCAAAAATCTATACAGGAGAGGCACCATGAAGTTCCTTCCTTCTCTCATTTCACCCCAATATCTACATTCAAACAAGCTTCAAACACGGTGAGAATCACCTCTTAACTAGCTCTTGAACTTGTTCACTTTGTCATAAATGCCATTTTAGAAAGAAGCCACCATCATGCCTCAGGTGCATTACGAACGAGGTGCCACGCTGCACCACCCAATCCGTCTCCGATCTTGCCATTGTCCTTCTTTCCGTTGCAACATGAGTGAAGGCGGGATCTTTCCCAACTCCAATCTTAAAAAAGCTTTGCACTCGAGGGACTCCTCTTTGCTCCTTCTTTGAAATCTAACCTTCTTAAAATGACCCTCAAGTTCTTCAGGATCTGGCTAACCTCTCCAGTTTTCGCTCTTCTCATTCTCCTGACATTATCAAAGCTTCCACCAGACTGAAGCTCACTCATGACAGTACACGTGCTCTTACTCTCCAAGTCTTGCTTCAGGCTTTTCTTTCCTCTTTGAAAATTGTATTCTCCTTGCAGCCGTATGTCTTATCTTGCATTTTGTTAGTTTAAGGAGAGGTGATTCTTTAAGTCTTATCCTACAGAACATTTTCTTCAGGAATCCTCCTCAGACACTCCAAATCAGGCTTCATTGCCTCTCCGATATGTGCCTCTAGTACCCTGAATATCTAATATTCTTTAGCATACCACTCTTTATTACAATTACCTGATTTCACTGTTGTTACTGGTTTTTCGGGTCATACTTACCATAAACTTCTTAGGCAGAGAACAGGGCTTTTGTGTTCATCAATGCAGTCCTGATATAAGCTAGATTTTTAATCATTATTCATGTCCTGAGTCAACAGAGAACTCACCCTGTGTTTGGCAAAAGGAAAGGTGTCATCTTGAACATCTTCCACCAAGGAGGCAGCTGAGGGTAATGTCCTCCAGTTTACCCTGGGGAAATCTGCTTGAAGTGCCTTCTTAGAGAAGGCAATAAGAGACATATAGATGCCAATTAATAAAGGAGTATGCAATATTAAAGTTGGTAAAAAGAAAGAAAAAATAGAAACCTAGGGGAGAAGAAATCAAAAACGGGTCAAATCATCAGAACAATGAAGAGGTGGAAAAGAAGAAGTTTTAGAAGTGCTGTAGAATGCAGAGCTGACTGCTTAGGATCATGTAAGGAAAAGGAAGAGATTTCAGGTGTGCTTGGAACTCCAGTAATTCCACCAGGTGATGCTCAGAGACAAGACAATTTTTACCTTTATTGCTCTTGCCATCCATATTCTTTGAATAACATGTCACACAGTGGTGTGACTTTGAGCGAAGCAAGTAATATCTATGTGTAGAATTAAAAACTGACCATGTTTCATTATAATAATATAATTGCTAGCGTTTATTAGCATTTACTTAGAGCCGGACAAGGTGTAAAATACTTTGTATGCATCATTGCAATTATGGTGGGCTGAATAGTAGCTCCTAAATTTATCTACATCCTAATCCCCAGAACCTGTGAATATTTTATTATCTAGTAAAAGGGACTTTGAAGATGTGATTAAATTGAGTATCTTAAAATGGGAAAATGAGTCTGGATTATCCTTGTAGGTCCTAAATGTAGTAACAAGGAATGCAGGTAGCCACTAGATGTTGAAAAAAGCAGGAAACACATTCTCCCTTCAGAGCCTCAAGAAGGAACCCACCTCACCAACACCTGAATTTTAACCCAGGGAAACTAATTTAGGACTTCTGAGTCTAAAACTATAAGAGAAAAAACCTGTGTGTTTATGTAACTAAGTTTGTGGTAAATTGTTATAGCAGCAACAGAAAACTAATATACCACTTACTTCTCAAAATCACTCAAACTATTATTGGAAACCCAGGAAGTTAAATAAATTGACAGAAGCAGGATTCAACTCAAGCAGTCTGATTCCAAATCCCTTGTCCTCAACTACTACACTCCTTCCATTGCAGGAAAACTGAGTATATATTTGTGGTCAGTCCAATCACATGCGGGTTTTTGATTAACCAATGTAATAAGATTACAAAAATGGAAATATACATTTTGGGGAACTTTGTTTGGAAATGGTTCCAGCTATTTTTAACTTTCAGTTTCCTGACTGTTTCCCACAATAAAATAAGGGCTCCTTCTATTGTATTAAAGATTTTTAAAAACTATCCTAAGACCTGGGGTGCCTGGGTGGCTCAGTCGGTTAAGCGTCTGCCTTCGGCTCAGGTCATGATCCCAGGGTCCTGGGATTGAGTCCTGCATCAGGCTCCCTGCTCTGCGGGGAGCCTGCTTCTCCCTCTCCCACTCCCCCTGCTTGTGTTCCCTCTCTCGCTGTGTCTCTCTCTGTCAAGTAAATAAATAAAATAAAATCTTTTAAAAAAAAAAAACTATCCTAAGACCTAAGATATATTAATTCATTAGCGATTAATCTAATCACATTGTTATTAGATTCACATAAATAATATACTCAATTATAACTAATGCATGATTCTGTTTCAAAGAAAAAAAGGTATAAAAAAGTTTCTGATGTGCATAGTTGAGTACTAGAGACTTGAACTTACAAGTTAGACATGAATTTCAGCTGCAGATTTTCTCCTTAGAGTTTAACCTTGAACAAGCAATTTAACCTCTCTTGATTCTCTTATCTATAAAATGTAGAGTTTGCCCTATCAGCCACCTTTCTTTTCTAAGATTCTATGGGTCTATGATTCAATTTGTTCCTCAAACTTGTTGGTGACACTGGATTTTTCCGTATAAAAAGTTGTATTTTGCCCTGTCCTGAACATACTGCTTATAGTTTGATTCCAAACAGAAATCCATCCTTTGTCCTATTAACAACTGCTTTGGTCTGTTGGGAACTCTCTGATTTAGTAACAGGCTGAGACATTTTTAGTGACACTGTATAGCCAAAATTTGGTAGAGGCGGTGGGGGAGAATTCATTGGGTGCTTAGCATCTATCAAGTACTTTTGCATATTCTCTCTTTAATCCTTGCAATAACCCTTCAAAATAAGTGTATCCTCCTAATTTAATAGATGAAGAATCTTTAAATAATTTAACAGGATTTTTAAGTTAATAAGTGGCAAATATCATTATCCCAAATCTTTGCCTTTTCCACAATTCCATGTCATATGATATAAAAGTAATAATAGCTTCTGTATGTCGAACACTGTAGAAGTTTTATTTTCTAAAGATGATTACTCAATATATGTACCCCATTCCATATGTTCTTGTAATGTGACTCAAAATCTTCCTACAAAGAGGTGGGGTTCCACTGCATCTGGGCAGGGCATTGTGGCTGCTTTAACCAACAGAGTATGGAGGGATGATTTTATGTTACCTCTGAGGCTAGGTTTTATAACAGATGCAGTTGCCGCTTGGCACCCTCTCAGGACACTCGTTCACACAACCCACCCACCATGCTGTGAAGAAGCTCAAACTAGTCCTCACACGAAGAAGCTCATGTCAGGAGGTCTGGAGGCCCTCTGGTAGCAGCTAGCATCGACTCTAGATGTATAAATTGATGATTTCTTTTTTTTTAAGATTTATTTATTTGTCAGAGTGAGAGAGAAAGTGCATAAGCAGGGAGAGCAGCGGGCAGAGGGAGAAGCAGGCTCCCCGCTGAGGAAGGAGTCCAATGCGGGGCTCGATCCCAGGACTCCGAGATCACGACCTGAGCCGAAGGCAGACGCTTAACCGACTGAGCCACCCAGACACCCCTAAATTGATGATTTCTTCGATAATTTCAGCTTCCATCTTCAGCCAAGGCCAAGGACATTGCAGAGCAGATACAAACCATCCACAATGTGCTTCTAGACCCACCGAACCCACAAACATGACTGTTTTTCACCATTATTTTTTGGGATGATTTTTAGGAAGCCCCAATAACTGGAATAAGAATGTATCATGTACAGAATAAGTTAAAAATTTTCCACTTTACAGAAGTGAAAACAGGCTCAGAGATTATATGACTCACTGTGAGCCACATGGTTAGTATATAAAGATATTGAGATTAAAAATCAGGCTGTTACCCTCTCCCCCCCCGCAATACTCATGCCCCGTTCACTATGTTATCTCCTGAAAGAATCCCAATTTGGAAGTTGTTGAACTTTATGGATATTCACCAGCCTATAGTATAAGCCAGATTTTGATATCACATTAAATTTATGATATTTGATAAATTCAAGGCCATTCTGTATATGTAATCTGTTGCATCAAAAAAACGGACAAAAGCAAATAATAAGATTTTAGGAAACCACATTATTTCTAGGTCATTTATATTCCATATCCATTTTATCAGTTTCATTGACTTTAGGGTATATTTTTATTTTGTCATTTTACATTGGGAAGCATATAATTTTGTTTTGTTTTGATTTTTGAGCGCTTTAGCTTTCACAAACAATACAGCAATTAATACCTTAATGTAGCAAAGCAATGTTATGCTTCAAGTACGTTGAATAATTTGACTACATCAAAATTGATTTCAAATAAGACCTTGAAAGCAGATGTGGTTGGTTACCTATCCAAAAACCATTCTATCTTCAATTTTGCTCTCAGAAATCTGATTTTATTTGGCATTCACCAGCCCACTTCCCTGCTGGGAATAGACTGTTTTTAAAAGTAAGTAAAATGAATTTTGCTAAGAGTTTATGTCTTTCAGGAAAAAGATCCTTTAAAAGAAATAGTATGACAATTAGGAGGAAGAGCTTCTCAAGTAACATTTTAAAGTAAAACTTAAAATTCACTGGGTACATAAAATATATAATATCCTGTATTCGTTTCATTCTAACCCCAAACATTATTACAAAAAAGTCCTTAATCTTTTGTTTTTTATTGCTTGCGATTTGTTAGCATTTTCCTTGTACTTTAAGGGTTGTTTATTATAAACAGCTTTTCCTTTTTAAAATAAAGTCACTGAAACACTAAAAATAGTACTTTGTTCTGACTATTTCTTTTTAAAAATTCCCCCATAATATGTCTTTTGCATTTCCTCTCTGAAATCAGGCAGTTTTTCAATTTTTTTTAACCATCAGTGGAAATAGGTCAATAATTTCACTGTGAGATTAAATGTTGACCTTCCTGTCTTTAAATGTAAAAAAATATAAATGCTGGTATATAGACGCTCTAAATCTTCACTATGCCTTTGCAAGTATAATACACAGTTCTTTTTTTTAAGAGGAGAACATTCTCAGAGTAAATCAAGAATTTTGATTGGTGCAAGATATTTGAGACAAGTTTTAAGATGTGCCTTTTAGTAGTAATTTAATAAATTCAAGTGCAGCTAACTTCCTGAGAAATTTTTGTCACTGATAGAATCTGGCTCACAATGAATGAAATGGCAGGCGTTTTTAAACCAAACATATGTTTCTAATAACACTCTTGTGTATGCAGTGCAGTGTTTTCAGTGTAGATGAGGTACTCTGGTGACATCATCCTTTAAATTCTCTTTAGGTAAACCAGATGGTTGAATGTGTATGCAGTAAGAATGCTGTTAAACTGTCCAGAGAGAATAGTTTAATAATCTTAAGGAATGTCACTAATACCCAACATGTGTATTCTTAAATGGGTATTTATATTGAAAAAACTGATGTCCCAAATCTGTTTCAGACAATTCTCAGTTAAACTAAATGATAAAAGTTGCAGGATTTTTTTTAAAAAAAAAGAAACAAAAAAAATAATCTTAAAAACTTTAAGATACGGGTGCCTGGGTGGCTCAGTTGGTTAAGCAACTGCCTTCGGCTCAGGTCATGATCCTGGAGTCCCTGGATCGAGTCCCGCATCGGGCTCCCTGCTCGGCAGGGAGCCTGCTTCTCCCTCTGACCCTCCCCCCCTCTCATATGCTCTCTCTCTCTCTCATTCTCTTTGTCTCAAATAAAAAAAACTTTAAGATACAAGATTTCTGTATAGCAGCTAGCAATTTTGTTGCCAAACTATAAAATGAATAACATTAAAATTTGTACCATACTACAAATAAATAGCTGTAATTCTTTTCATGTCTAAAAGTGAGGAGACTGCTAAAGAAGTTTGGAAGTGAAACAAACAAACAAACGAGAAGAGAAAAGAAAATGGGGAAGGAGAAGCAGAACTCAAGCTTCTCTTTCTACATGAAACCTTAGAGCCTAGGGATTTAACAAATAAATCTTGTCTGCATGGTTTTCTTATGCATTCCACATACACAATGTCATGGGAAGAGAGTAGAGTCTTATGATGACGGAATAAGTCTAACTGAGGTTGGAACTGAAGGAATCAACATAAATTGAGTTGATCCAATAAGAAAGTAAAAATACATTCTAAATTTGATACTTGAGATTTTCATCAATATAGTTGCATTGTAATTAATGGTTTACTCTGGATCCTACCCAATGAGCTTCCTCCCACCCTGAAACTTGAAATATTAGAAAGGAAGTTGAGCAGAAGGAAATAGATGAAGTTAGAAGAGTTTTAGTAAAGAAGGTGCATCCTTCAATTGTAAATGGTAAGAGGAAATTAACAGCATTTTAATTATATATTCAAAGTTAAAATAAGTTTGAATTCATGATTCCAAAGTTTGGGCTGGACTTCACTTCTCTGAGGATGTCATAGATCACTACTTAATCTTACATAAAATATATAAAATGACAATTAGAATTTCAGGTGAACAATCTATACTTAGATTCTGAAAACTACCCAGTATGTTAGAATGCCATTATTTACCAGTGCTTAAGGTGTCTTCAATTCCATAGTAACATAAAGTTTTGTGGCATTTCACTGCATTACCTTAAGGAAAAAAAAATACAGTGAAGCTCAAATTACCTTGATCTTAGAAGGAGAAATGACTTTCCTGATGGCAATTCTGGAAGAAAAAAACTGAGCATGTCTCTTGACAACCTCTGTGCTTCTATTTTGTCTGTAGGAGGCACATATTCTGGTCTGTTTGCTGTCTTATTCGTAAGGGTCTGGGGAGGAGCTCTGCTTTGTCCACTCTGTGATTGTGCAATTCTCCCGTTAATGGGTGAGTTAGTCTAATACAGAGATTAAATATTAACAAGCCAACTTAGACTTATATCTAAACTCACCTTTCCCAATTAGTCATGAGAAAAATGAATGTGACATTTTGCCCTTTGTCTGACCTATAAGTATATCTCTCAGGTTTTTTTTTAATGATAATAACTTTTTATTTATTTTTTTTAATTTTTTTTATTTATTTTTATTTATTTTTTTTATTATGTTAATCCCCATACATTACATCATTAGTTTTAGATGAAGTGTTCCATGATTCATTGTTTGTGCATAACACCCAGTGCTCCATGCAGAATGTGCCCTCCTCAATACCCATCACCAGGCTAACCCATCCTCCCACCCCCCTCCCCTCTAGAACCCTCAGTTTGGGACTATATCTCTCAGTTTGTTCCAAACTTGAGAACAGAATAAAACTTGAGAAAAGAATAAAGAATTCAATGCGTTTTATTCAAGACACACTCTACCTGAATTTTTCATCTTATGAAATATATGAGAAAAAAGAATCAAAATATTGAATCAGAGTAATATCCCACCTAACCCCATGTCTTACAGAGATATTAAAGGATATTTGCAAAGTTCTTTAAAATCAATTTTTATGAGATCAAGGATTGCCTTTTTGATTATAGGAAGGCATAAATTTACCACAAAACTTTTAACTTGGAGGTTCTGACCCCTAAAGTGTTGCATGAATTATCTGTGGCAAATCTAATATTGAATCAGGAAATCAGGAAGCTAGAGTTCTATTTATGGAAGGAAGCTTTGCAAAAAATATATAAGCATCATCAAACAATGTCTTCCATGTATTTCTCCTTTCTCTGCTTACCTGTTTCTGACTAGTACATATACAATGGTGTAAGATTACATGAAGTCAACCTAAACAAAGAATCAAGTTAAAACTCCAAGTGGAATTTATAATCAAATAGAAACAACATACACTGTTTTGATGTTCCCACTCAAGAAAGATACCTAATGGTAATAAATATCTAACCCAAACCAGCCATACTTGGCTCAGTAAAAACAGACTTACCAAAGAAGAACACTTCTTTTTGCAAGATGTTTAGACAGAGTAAAATTGTTTCTAAAAGTGACATGAGAAAACTTGCTGTCATGAGCCAAATAAAATTAAGTAAGGTTGAGCATATAATAAGGGAAATAATTATGATAATAACTAATCCTTACTGATGCTAACCTTATGCCAGGATTTGTACATTTTCTTTTAATTCCCAAAGCTCAATAAAGGTATTGTAATTATTATGTCCACTTTACAGACAGGGAAGTGAGGCTTTGGGAGTTGATGTAAGTAGCCCAAGCATATGCAACTAGTAAAACGTTGAACCCAAATTCAAATCCAAGGCAGTCCAGTTCCATATAATCCCAACTCAAGTTAAAATGTATACTATGTTGATAAAAATAAAGAAGAACGGAAGGAAGGAAGGAAGGAAGGAAGGAAGGAAGGAAGGAAAGAAAAAGAAACCTAGCTAAAAAACAATTATATTTGCAAAAGCTCAGTTATGGTAGATCATAATCTGAGCATGACCAAATACAAACCAGAAAATCTGTGTAAATTATTTAGAAAAGTTTCTGGCATGTAAAAAGCATTAATAATACTTGGCTACTAATGTTTTACTCTGTAAAATATGCTTACATAAAAATTTAGGTGTATTTTACCTAAGAGCTGAGGATTTCCATTATCCTAAATACTTTCATCAAGTTTACCTGGATTACTTGTTTCCATTTGAGTTGTCCAATCAGCTATTATTTTTTGTTAATTAATATAAATGTGTCATACTAACAAAATTTAGAAATACATTGTCAATGGATATATTATGCTAACATTCATACATAAAACTGGAACTATTGACCCAAATTATTAGGATCTGAACCTTAAATTGTTTGATTTTTCCACTAGTAGGAATGAATTTGTAGTAATCTACAACTCTCAAGATTCCCTTTATATTTTAATTAAATAATATATAAAAAATTATATATAAAAACAGTTGATAGGGATTCTGCTTAGATATAAGGGTTAACTCAAGAAACTAAAGGATTATGTCGATTAGGAGTAAAGTGTACCTTGAAATAAAACCAATTTTCATGTACCTGGTCCTGACTTTTTAACAGACTAGAACCATGTTTTTAATTTTTAATATGCAGACAAATCACCTGAGGATATATTAAATGCAAATCCTGATTCATAAGGGATAGGACAGGTCTGAGATTCTAAATTTCTAACAAATTCCCTGGTAATACCAGGGTTGTTGTTCTATGGACCCCATTATGAATGGCAAGGAATTAGAAAATGTAACCATTGATCACATGCAAGTGACACGCGAGTCTTCCATTATCTCTTTTCTGGGAATATTCCCCTTTCTTTCCCTCAATACTGGTACACTGGCAGTCATCATGATCATACTTGATTGTCGTTCACACCTGGGGGTATGCCCTGAACTTGACCAATCAGTTGCTTTCAAATTGTGAAACCTGAGACCCAGAGAGAGTCAGTTTAGTAATTCTCAATGACCTCGTGACTTTACATAAATTTCAGAGCAAGTGTTTGTGGTCATTTTTTACCTAGGGGACAGGGAAAGAGAAAAACAGTTTTGTAATGAAGGAGAAAAATAAAGCACAATATACAGAGAGAAATAGACATGAGAGGCACCAAGAGAGTAATTTAATGGATTTTTTAGTGTGTTCACATTCAAATACTATTCCCGAGGCCAAGTATATTGCTGCCCTAATAAATTACCTTTTTGCTCAAGCTGAGTGGGTTTCTATCTCATACAACCTAAGGAGTGCTAACTTTACACTCTAAAGTGTAATGTACTTTATCTTTATACATCTAAAAGCACATGAGCTTGGGATACATAATCAGAGTCTCATTTATGTGAAGTGCTAGGAATCTGTGCTAAGCAGGCACAAGTATGTATATAATAATATATTACACACATGGACATTATTGTAATGAATTTTTGCATCAAATATTTTATTTCACTACATCTGTTACTTTAGAATTTGGTTCTAAATAAATAAACATAGCAATCATTAAACTTACAGATGTGCAATGATAGAAAAATCTATTAAATGATATAGGAATGAATATTATACTTCATAAGCTAAACAAACTGCCTTTTAAAAATGTATGCAATTCTCCTTTCAAAAGCTCAGTAGGTAATTATAATGATGAAAAATCTTACATTAAATACATATGTTGATTGCTAACAAAGGCACCAGAACGGTATTTTCCTTTAGATAAAGGTATTTTAAATTACTCCAGTGCTTCCATATTATTCACAGTATCTATTCATATTTAACTGCTTAAAAGTTTCGCCTGATTAAGCAAAAGGTTTACAAATAAGCAATGCCATGAAAGCATCTCCAGTTTTGGGGCTTTGGCCAAATCAACTTCCTGTAAGCATTTAATGATGAATTCTATAACTGAATAGCTAATAAACCCATCCAACCTTAGATCGTATACTGAATCCACATATTTGTAGCAATCAGATCATTTCAGTAACACAGGTGTTATAAAGTTATCACAGAAACTAGGATCTAAAGGAAATATCAGACTTCCTTTTCCTCAAATATTTATATCAAATGCTATGTAAGCTCCAAGTATGGTTGTTAATCCTAAACACAACCCATTACATTATTTGAATAAATCACCAACATTAAATTCCAGGAGCAAATCTATAGAATTGCCTTTGTGAAGCAGTAACTCAGACTGGTCCTCTGGTCAACTTACAGCCAAAATTCACATTGTACGGTTAATGCATAAAAACTTGTCATAAATTTACAGTAAAGTTATTGGAGATTGCTAGGACTTCCAGGGATCTGGAAGAGGCAAATGAAAATTTTCTCTAGGAGAGCAAAGCTTTATCCTAGGACTCATATAATTCCCATGAATAAACTCCCTTCAAAACATGAGCAGCACTAATAACAATAAATCAAAGAGTACTCAAAAAATTATGTGTAAGAACAGTATCCATATATATGTATATAGTGCATTAGATAGCAGATACCAGACAGTGGATTTACTAGACAGCAGAAATAGACCATAAATTCATCATATAGCCACACTATTAGAATAAAAAGTAATTATGCTGGCTAGAATTAAAGAAACAAAACACTAGTTTGAATCTATCTCGGGGAACTGGAAATAATAAAACCAAGCAGTTCTGAAAGAAAAAAATATTTAAAAATTCATATTTTAATTTTCAAAAATATATGAAAATTGAAATTAAGAACTCAGTGAATGGTTATAACATCAGACTAGACACAACAGAGAGAATGAGTTAGTAGAGTGAGAGATAGAAGAAGGTATGCATAGTGCCGCAGAGAGAGGAAACATATAGAAACTACGAAGAAGGTTAAGATGCTGCAAGTACCTGAGACAGCCTAGCATAGTTCTATAGGGTGATCTAGCTAAAGAGAAGGACATTAATTGGTAAATAGAACATGGCTGAAAATATTCTATAACTAATGTACAATGTCAAACAAAAGATTCAAGAAATCTGAGGTCGCATTTGTAGAACAAATTTTTAAAAATCCATACGCAGGAACATCTTAACAAAACTATGGAACATCAAATAAAAAGACAGAATATTAAAATGAGGTAGAGAAAAGGAGAGGTTATTTTCTAAGAAATGAAAGATAGTTAACTTTTTAACAATAAAAATTAAATCCAGAAGATAGGAGAATTCTATCAAATTTTCAAAGAAAAAATCATGCCAAATATTACAGAAAATAGAAAAGAGGAAATCCTCCAAACTCATTCTACTATTCCTGGATATATCTGACATTAAAATCAGAAAAATTTGTTGTAAGAAAGTAAAATTACAAAAGCACTTCATTCAATATAGATGCAATATCCTAAACAAAATAGCACATTGAATCCAAATGTATTTTTCAAATAATATATCTTGGCCAAAATGGTATCCCAGTTGTAAGAGAATAGGTGAATATCTTCAAATTCATACATGTCATTTAGCACATTAACAGATTAAAAAGGGGGAAAAAGTAATCATCTACTTAAGGTTGAAAAAAATGTTTACTAAAATCCAATACTCATATTAGTAAATAGGAATAGAATAGAATGTCTTTAACCTGGGGCGCCTGGGTGGCTCAGTCGTTAAGCGTCTGCCTTCGGCTCAGGTCATGATCCCAGGGTCCTGGGATCGAGCCCCACGTCTGGCTCCCTGCTCTGCGGGAAGCCTGCTTCTCCCTCTCCCACTCCCCCTGCTTGTGTTCCCTCTCTCGCTGTGTCTCTCTGTCAAATAAATAAATAAAATCTTTAAAAAAAAAAAAAAGAATGTCTTTAACCTTATATAGAGGATAAACCTAAGGTAAATGTCTTGAAAGGGGAAACATTAGAAGAATTCTCTTATGGGCGCCTGGTTGGCTCAGTTGGTTAAGTGACTGCCTTTGGCTCAGGTCATGATCCTGGGGTCCTGGGATCAAGTCCCACATCAGGCTCCCCCTGCTCTGTGGGGAGCCTGCTTCTCCCTCTGCCTCTGCCTGCCACTCCCCCTGCTTGTGCTCTCGCTCTCTCTGTGTCAAATAAATAAATAAAATCTTAAAAAAAAAAAAGAATCCTCTTATAATCTAGTACTTTTACACAACATCGTATTAGTAATCTTTGCAAGTATAACAAAAGAATTGAATATAAAGATGCAAAGTAGAAATTGTATCATAATTTATATAGAAAATCAAAAAGTCTACAAATTGCTACAAATAATTTAGTAAATTGGCAACATATAAAATTAATATTTAATTAAATAGTAATACCAAATTTATACCAGTTGTATTTCTAATTATTAGTAACAAACAACCTTAAAATGCAATTAAACAGCTATCACAATTTACAATATTATCACAGATTATCAAGGATCTTTAAAAATGTTCAAGACTGCTCAGGGGAAATTTTTTTAAGGTTTTATTACGAGATACTAAGGACATCTAAATATATGGGGTGATGTACCATGCCCTTGGCTGGAAAAACTGATATTTAGAAATAGTATATCTCCTGATCATGGTCATGTCCATTACGAATCCAATGTGTAACAAGGTTATTCAAGTAAGATGATTCTAAAATTTTATATGGAAGAGTAAAGGGCCAATAGTAGCCAGAGAACAGGGAGAAATGAATTGCCCACCAAGTCACCAGGAATTACTACAGTGTAAACTGGCACAAGGATAAAGAAAATGACAACCGAAATAGAAAACTCAAAAACATACTCACACGTGTTGATATATGACAGAGGTGACATTTCAGATTGGTTGGGAAAGGAAGAATGTTTGGGGGAAAAAATGGCTATCCATATGGAAAAAAGATTAAATTGAAGCCACTTCACCCCATATAGAAAGTGCAAAGAAATAAAGACATAAATGTCAAAAATGCAATGTTTTAAATGTCTAGTAGAAAAACCTATATGAAATGTTTTTCGATTTAGGGATATGGAAAAGTTTCTTAAAAGTACATTTTTAAAAAAAAGTTGACCATAAATAAGAAGACTCACAAATGTGACTAGATCACAACTGAGAACTGTTATCAAAGCAAAAGACATATTAAAGTAAGTGAAAAATGTGATAAGATGGAAAAATATTTACAACATACATAAACAACAGAATATTTAAATGTCCTAAAAAACCTTCCACAAATCAATATGAAAACCTTTTAAATGATGAAAGAAATGATCAAAAGGGAAAAAGAGACTTTTCTAAGGAAAATTCATATGGCCAAATAAGAACATCAGCAATAACCAGGGAAATGCAAGATAAGACCACAGTGAAATTTTATACACAATTTTACACATACTTAATAACAAAGATTGAAATGAATGACCCTTCCAAGAAAAGAGATAGAAACAAATCCAGGTTTGGTAAAAGGCCAGATGTTTATTTAATTTCTCTAAAAAAAGAAATAAAGAATAATAATAAATTAGGTGCAAAAATTAATATTTATTTAGAATGAGATAAGAAATCATAACAAATCACAAGTTTTAAAAAGCTGATAAATACCATAAACACCAGAAGCCAAAACAAATCTTTTAAAAAATTTCTTTTTGGACACACCTACATAGTAGTATTTCTCTAAATCTTAAGGCTGCATACTTTTTTATGGCTCTTTGTATAATAACAATTTTGGAAATTTTTCAGTAAAGAGAAAAGAAAGATAGTTCCAATATTTTAAACGTGATTGAAATTTGTTTTTAATATCTGGAGTGTAGGAAATATTTCAGCTTTATGACTTATTATTGTAATATGTCAATTTATTAAGGATTTCTATCAGAATTAGGAAAACCTCTAAGTTTGGTTCATATGTGAGCTATGACATTTCAGGGTATCTAAAATTTCCTTGTGCAGAGAAGTAAATTAAAGAATTGTGTATTCATTAACCAAATTATTGTTGATAGACTCATTGTACGGTATACTTATCGATGTTAGTATTGTGGGTCACATTAGCAGGAAATCTTTTTTTTTTTTTTTTTTTAATATAAACCATGCCATTTGGAACTTACAGGACAAGATAGGTCAGATATTCTAAGATGTGCTCCCTTATGTTGAGCAGCATAAATCATGAGACTGAACATAATGATGTACTTCTTTGTAGCATGCCTGGGTTTGTGCCCTACAAAACACAGGAGGTCTAATAGATTCTACTGTGTAATATTTATAATTGTACATGTGAATTATGGAGTATTTACCTGACAAGAGAGAGCTTCTATTCTGACTAAGCATCAAGAAGAATAACAATGACGACAAAAAAGTAGAAGAATCAAATCCTCTGCTGACAATTTTAAACCTCTTTGGAAGAATTTTCCACAGACACATTCCTGCATTCATACTTTTCAAAATTCCTTTCTCGTCCACTTCACACACATTTGTGGTGCCAGGTACTGTAGGAAAGGTTCACATGGCAGCTTAGCTTTAGGGGCAGAAGTTCTGTGCCCTGATGCCAGGTAAGTCAGCACACTCAGAGGACTTCTGGAAGGCATCCCTACACCGATCTGGCAAACAAGAATTAAATATTCAGGAAAGTGACTCTATAAATCCTGTAAACATATCTCTCTACACCTAAAGTATTTTTCCCCTCCACCGAACCCCCCATTTTCCATGGCCATTCTATTGCCATCCAACAGGGGGAGCATATGCAATCAGTAGTTGAAAGAGTGAGGGAAGAGCAGTGATACACAACCTATTTTCAAAAGATGTCCACTTAATAAAGTGACTTGAATGACTAATTGAAGAGTCACGGTACAGAAAATGGACTGGTTTCGCAGTCAGGAAGTTCACTTGGATAGGCAAAGGAACCTGAGTACTACGTTAAACTGTTTAGTTGTTTTTTTTTTTAAGATTTCAGTTTTTTTGATTTATTTGAGAGAGAGAGAGTGAGAGAGAGAGAGCATGAGAGCAGGGGGAGGGGCAGAGGGAGAAGTAGACCCCCCCACTGAGCAGGGAGCCCATGGTAGGACTCGATCCCAGGACTAAGATTAAGGAGTCAAAACTAATTCAAATCCCTGTGTAAAACACACTAATTCAGTGTAAAATTTAGGTCACTTATTTTATTTTTTAAAGATTTTATTTATTTGACAGAAAGAGAGAAAGAGAGCAAGCATATGCGCATGCCCATAAGCAGGGGGAATGGGAGAGGGAGAGCAGATGGGGGGG
>NC_138370.1:133241456-133373290 GCF_054177405.1 Leptonychotes weddellii
GAGCAGGGAGCCCGATGCGGGGCTCGATCCCAGGACCCTGGGATCATGACCTGAGCCGAAGGCAGAGGCTTAACCAACTGAACCACCCAGGCGCCCCTACCTGAAACCATTTTAAAAGTTATTTTAATTAAGGCTGGTCCCTTGTGAAGTGAATATGTCCTTCATGCTGCGAAGTGACCTCCTGCCAAAATCATTTCATTCAACGAGAGTAAGGACATCTGACAAGTCTTCCTCCTGAAGGTAGTGCTCATGTACCCTGGCATGAGCATCACAAATTCAGTTCTATTAAAAGTAATAAAGTAGGAATGTCAGTACAATTATTTGCAAATGGCCTGTATCTGTTCGTGTTTTTTCACAGTTCAGGGTAATAGCTGCTGCAGGCTTATAAAATTCCTGTGCAGCAAAGCCTCACTGCGTGATGCTATGGCTTTTTATTTTTTTAGGCACCAAAAGGTCTTACCTAGAAGATAATTTTGATCTCAACATTAGTCACAATGTAGTGGTGGCAGTCACAGAGTTGGAGACAGGCCAGCTGGTTTTTACTGTAGTTGCATGACGTGGGGCAAGTTACTTAGATTCTCAAATATAACACAAGAAAAATAGAGTCACCTCACTCTTAAGATTCTGCTAGTAACCTTATGTGAATACTGAGCTAAAACGTGGACAATATTTAGTCTGGCATCAGCCACACGGTATTTAGTAATTGTTAGCTATTATCAGTAATAACAAAAATATTACTAAAAATAGTAAAAAGAAAATGTTGGCAGAATTTTATTCCATGCATATCTAGATGTGATTTTATTGGTAAGGATTTACAAATGTTTCTTCTCATCTATGACTCTGTATTATCTAGATGAGCCAAGGTTGCGGAATCATTAGAGAGTTGTAGGCAGACTTCTCGATGATCTATAATGATTCCTGCCTCCTGTTATTCATGTCCTTTTATGATCCCCTCTACTCATGTGTGGGATGAACCTAGTGATCTGCGCTTCTAATGAACTGAATCCAGCAAAGGGAATGGTACTACCAAGACTGGATTAAAATCTGACCACCATTGCTAGCACACATTTTACATGTCTTCTTGCTTGTTTGCTCTCATGAAGCAAGCTGCCATGTTGTGAATTGAGCTAGAGAGAGGTCTAAGTGGCAAGGAATTGAGGGCCCAGCCTCTGATCAACAGCCAGTGAAAAACTGAGCAACAGCTTGGTGAGAAAACTTGGAAGTGGAACCTTACTCAGTTGGACCTTACGATGACTGTGGTCTTGGCTGACATCTTGATTGATTGCAACTTGAAAAAAAACACCTAGCCTGGCCTCACTTGGATAGCTGATGGACTGAAACTGCGAGATAATAAATATTGTTGTTTTAAGCCACTAAATTTCAGGGTAGTATTTTATGCAGCTATAAATAACTAACCAAAGGTGGAAGAACTTGAAACCTGAGCCATGTGTTCCAGTAAATTAAATAATCTTTAAAAGGGAATTGGGGAACATGAGTTAGGAATTTTGTGTATAAATTCCAAAAGCAACTGTTTTGTAAAAGAGATTATACCTATGCTGTTTTTTAAAAATATAAACCTCATTTCTACTCCTTTTTAAGTATTCTTCTCCCATAAAAATGAATCCAAACAAAAATTATTTCAGAAACTGTCTCTGTGCCCAACTGATGTATTTATGATATTAAAAATGACTACTTCTATGGGTTTAAAAGGCTTCTTAAAGATTTATATATGATTTTCTGGAGTAAAATTGGCAATAAAAAAGGATAACCATAGGATATTAGGCAGTAAGCTCTCAAGTCCAGAAACAAAGTAATTCGTTAGCTAGCAGTTAGCACAGAATCCGGCACATAGAACACAGCGCACATTTGTTTTTCTTGTTGAATGAAAACAACTGGATTTTTAATTTTATTTTTTTATTTATTTAAAGATTTTATTTATTTATTTATTTGAGAGAGAGAGAGAAACAGCATGAGAGGGGAGAGGGTCAGAGGGAGAAGCAGGCTCCCCGCTGAGCCGGGAGCCCGAGGCGGGACTCGATCCCAGGACTCCGGGACCATGACCTGAGCCGAAGGCAGTCGCTTAACCAACTGAGCCACCCAGGTGCCCACAACTGGATTTTTTAAAAAGAACTATGTAAATAGAACATAAATTTTGGAGCCAGCAGATTTTATTCCAAATGCTGCCTCTGCCCACCCCATTATATGACCTCAGGCAAGTCAGTTATTTCCTTAGAAAGTGAAAATTACACCTAAATTTAATCTAGTAGAAGGAAAAAAATTAAGAAAATGTGTCAAGAGAGACATAGTCCTTATACATATTAAAATATACTGTAAAGATAGTAATTTTAAATGGATGTTAACAGAAAAAAGTAACCTAATTTCTTAATATGTTAAAAAAAAATGAATACAAACAACCTGTTAGGAAGATGTTCAAAGGATGGAAAGCATTATTTCACAGGAAAACATACATGATTTGCCTAGTACAACCATGAAAAGTGCTCAAATCACCTCTCCCTTCTCAAGTTCATTCATGAAAGGCAACATAAAACAGTGTTGTACAACTGTTCATTGTTAGACTGCCAACAACTGTTCATTGTTAGACTGCCAAATATCAAAACTAATGATGACATCTAATGTTAGCCATGTTTTCAGAAAATGAACTCTCATAAACTGTATGTAAGGAAACATGAAGTAGACTTTACTAAGGGAAATTTGCCACTGTCTATCGAAATTAAAAATCTACATACCCACTATTCTAGAAAATACTAAAAAGATGGTTGTGGTGGCATAATGATGGATCTTCCAAAATCCAATCATAAAAAGTAAGATGGCAAACCCAAGACCTCACAAGACCTTTTACTATAGGCAACTATAGTAAAAAATGATGACAGAGTATCTCCAAGGGCTCCAAAATACAAGCAGATAGAGATAAACCAACAACAGCCATAAAATTGCATTGTATAGCATCTATAGGAGGGATTGGAATGAAGAAAATGAGCCTCTGAATGACCTGAAAGAACCTCGAAATTCCAACACAGTCTCACCAGAAGTCAAGCAGTTGAACATAGACAAGTTTTTTGCACAACCTAATTCCTGGTACATGAGTTTCACAGTAAGTTCTCATAGGATGGAACAGTCTGGTTCCTGTGAGCACAAAAACTAACCAGTGAAAACTTCTATCCTGGACAAAGTTCCACAATGAGAAGAAATTATTGGGAATAGGATCCAAGGTGAGCAAGACAGAGATAATTTAGGCAGAAAAAGAAGGTCCAGATAAGGACCTGACCAGGAGAATTCAGAAAGTATAAAATCATATATTTTATCACTTCACTAAAACAAGAAGCTGACCTAGAACTATGAAGCTAGAAAAGATATTGTGGGGGTGCCTGGGTGGCTCAGTTGGTTAAGCATCTGACTCTTGATTTCAGCTCAGGTCATGATCTAGGTTCTAGGACCAAGCCCCACATCTAGCTCTGCACTCAGCAGGGAGTCTGCTTGAAGATTCTCTCTCTCCCACTCCCTCTGCCCTTCCCCTTGCTCTCTCTCTCTAAAATACATAAATAAATCTTTTTTTAAAAAAATGTTAGAAAAAAAAGGAAAGATGCTCTGACCCACCTCTCCTTTCTAACAGTTCAGGAAAGCTAAAATTTCACATAGGAAGCAGGCTATAGAAAGTGATTGGTTTGAAACCCATTACAAAGTTTTTGGAAGTAACAAAAGAATGTGGAGCAGAAAACCTCCTACAGATATGAAACCAGGCCAGAAATGGTCAAAAGAGATGAGACTTATTAACTAAAAATTTCAAATGAATTAAGGAAATAATAAAAGAAGTTATAAAAGAATAATATAGATGAGAATTTTAAAAGTTCAAACAAGGTGACTGAACTCAAAAAATTACAAATAAAAGAAAAAATAAATTCAGTAATAAAAAATAACTATAAAAAACAGGTGAGCTACTAAACTCAGATAATCTTAAAAGAAATACAAAGAAAAAGGAAAATTGTAAAAATAAAAAAAGTGTGGAAGGCAAAAAGAAATTTTGAGGGGAAGACATTTAAAAAATGGGAAAATAAGCTCCAATATATCTTTAACCATAATCCCTGAAGAAGAAACCAATAAGATGAAACAGAGGGAACATTAACTCCAATATATGTATAATAGATGTCTCCAAACAAGAAAATCAATGCCAAGAAACAGAAAAAGTATTAAAAATTATAATTCAGGAAAACCATCATTAAATGAAAACAATATTAGAAAGGTATGCATATTGGAAAACTTGACCCAAAATTGCCAACATTGAGGACATATTTTAATAATGTTATAGATATTTGAAGAAAAAGAGAAAAAAGTTCTGTGAACATTAAGTAAAAAATACCAAATTATTTATGAGGAATAGAAAATTAGAATGTCATCAGATTTTCAATAGCAGCATTTTATGCCAAAACACACAAGAATAACATATTTATCATATTTTACGCACTCAAAAAGCAAATGTGAGTCAATGATTTTTTTCAGCCAAACTCTTTCAAAAATTTGTGACTTTTGTCATAAACTTTTTAAAAACTTTTTTGAACATCTATGAACTCAGCAAATACTATTTAAAATGAATCTTTCTTGGGGCACCTGGGTGGCTCAGTTGGTTAAGCATCAGCCTTCACCTCAGGTCATGATCCCTGAGTCCTGGGATTGAGCCCCAGGTTGGGCTCTCTGCTTGGCAAGAAGCCTGCTTCTCCCTCTGCCCTTCTGCCCCCCACCTCCAACAATGCTCACTCTCTCTCTCTCTTGCGCTGTCTCTCTCCCTCTCAAATAAATAAAATCTTAAAAAAATAAATAAAATGAATCTTTCTTGAGAAATTCACTGAGAAATTATCCTCAGGCAATGAAAATCACTGGAAATATATTGATACAAGTATTGATGTGATTATTAGTGGCTACTAATATCCTATAAAGAGAGATGACCAGACATTATTTGCTTTCTGATGGAAAAAAAAAATCACCTATGAAATAGTCTTGCCAAAACCATTTTGCCTGAATCTACTGAAGCTTCTGGACTCAACTATTTATAGAAAATATGCAGAGAATGGAGGAATTTGGCAAAGACACCCCAGGACACATCAAACAAAATCCAGATTGTTGTAAACTCCACAAAGCAAAGAACATGGTTTCTTTAACACACACACACACACACACACACAAATACACACACACACACAAGGCAAGGAAAAAAAAACAAACTTAAGAGATCTAGTCAGTCTCAGTGAGCGAACTATATCTGGTTCCTGATCCAAACTATAAAACAAATGGCAACTGAAAATGTAAATACTGACTAGATATTTTAGGATTTTAAAAGAACTACTTTTAATTTTAAGGAGTGCAAATGGTATCCCAGTTATGTTTAAGTTAAAACAGTCATGACCTCTTAGAAATACATATTGAAATATGTATGGATGAAAGGACATGACTTGTTCCATAAAAAGGAATGCAAATCATAAAGATGACTTCCTTCAAAATGAAATAGGGAGGGAGGAGATGGATAGCTATAAATGGAACAATACTGGACAATTTTTAATAATGTTTGAAGGTGGATGGTAAGTATATGGGGGGGTTATATTTATCTATTTTGGTATATGTTAAAAATGTTCCATAATAAGTTAAAAATGCATACACTTCTGACTTGGCAATTCTACTTCTAGAAGTTTATCTACAGATATGCTCACATAAGTATAAAGAATATATGTAGAAAGGACACCAGAAAGCTAGAATTAACTTAAATTGGAAGTTGAACCTGGTTGAAAAGCCTACTGGTATAAAAAATGAAACATACATATATTGCATAGGAAGCTGTCTATGGACTACTTATGTTAAAAAAAACTATTTGCAGAAAATTATTTCTCATAGGTAACATATTAAATCTGTATATATAAATGTGAGTCAGTGAAAAATATATAATTATGTAAAATGTGCATGTATGCGTGTGTGTGTATATATATATATGAAAACATACGTATACATGTCTGAATATACACACATTGGCATATCCCCAGAAAGTTTTTAGAATACGTACCGATTTGATGCCAAATTTTATAAAATACTATCTTTAAAATTTGTATTATTGCTTCTCCATTCATGCACTCATTCATTCAACATATATTTAGTGTCTGCTCTGTGTCACGTGCTCTTCCAGGTCCTGGGAATAATGACGAACACACACATCAATCACCATCCTGTTGAAAAATAGAACCTGGAGAGACAGAGCAGATGCCAAATAAATAAGAGAAAATATTATGGGATAAGAAAAACTAAGAGAGCAGGAGGGGGAGACTGCTGGACTTGTAAATGCGCTGGCTAGCACAAGCCTCACTGAGGAAGCGTGTGAAGTGACTATGGGGATTCGCGGGGGAAGGAGCACAGCAACAGCTATTGCAAGGTCCATCGGCAGGAGCACACCTTCTGTCTTCAAGGACAAACACAGGGAAGTGTGGCCGAGAGAACGGGGTGAGGGAAAAGTAGTAGGAGCTGAACGCAGAGGGCACTGCCTGGAGTTCACTATGTGGGGCCTTGTAGGTCTTAGCAAGGACTTACTTTTGGATGCTGAGTGAGATGGGAGAGGCCATCAGATGTTTTTCATGTTTTTGCAACACCAGCTTTGGGGATTTTGCTTATGTAGTCATTTTGTGGTGATTTATGAGTTTGTATTGTTTCCATATGAAAATGTTTATAAAAAAGACATCTGCAGTTGTATTCATATAATTTGGAAGTCTGACCATTTCCAGAAAAGGAAAGCATTAGCCTGCCTGCCAACTGGCAGTCCTCTCTTTAAGAACTGATCATATCAAACCTTGAGTCATTTTTAAATACTTATGTGTTTACCCACCAATCATCACTACTTTTTCCTTGTAACCACTTGCTGAAACTAGTTTCACCTGCCATGACATCTAATTATACTCTCCGTTTGCTCCTTTTAATTCTAAGTAACAGCAGTATGTGCATGTGGACAAAAAATGGAGAATGTAGATACATCCAAAAATGTCTCTCTGAGCAACGTTTTACCAAGTGATTTTACCAATAAGATAAGTGTTTATCATTTATTAGTGATATATCATGTGTCATGTATTACTGGAACAGAGAGTTACGTCTTACTAAAGTCTTACGGCAAAATGACATGGCCTTATCAAGAGAAAAGTGAAATTACATATGTGGCCATCCACCCCCTAATAGGATACTACAGCATTTGTTAAATGCCTCCTCATAGTGTGTTTGCCATAATGGCCCTTGCTAAGCCTTATCTAGGGCTGGTTTCTAACTGAGTAGTTAAGTGTTCGGTATAGACAGATTTTCTACAGGAGTCAAGAAAGAAAAGAAAGATTTGTGTTGCCATCAGGTTTTAACTGAAGCACACTTGTATCTTGTGACTAACTACTTCATTGCCATTTTCATAATGATTACAACCTTGAGAGGAAACTCTCCTGATAACTGTGGGCCAGTAATGAGAAATCATGCTGTGCAGGAGCGAAATGATAGCTGAGATTTCCCCCACAATAATACATAATCCATGAAGAGTTTAGAATTAAGTGGAATTGTCCTGTCTTCGGCAGTCTACGATGAGACCTTGATGCGAATCTGCAGTTTAATGTTGAAATGTAAAGCCCTGTCACTTTTATGTCTAAAAGACAATGGAATGACTGCCTTGTGCCCAGGGTGTCTGCCGCCCTCTCCATCATCATCTTCAGAAGCACCCTGCATTATTTCCAAATATTTCTTGGACAGGCAAGGACCAAAATGCCAAAAAAAACCCTCAGCTAATTTTATTAATCTGCCTGCTTTTGCCTTTTAAAAATAGCATTATTATTACCTCTTTCCACTTGGGTCAAAAAAAGAAAATAATTTTAATTGACTTACTGCTCTAACAATTTGGAATTATGGCTGGCTGCAGGTACAGAGAAGTCTAAATAAGAATGCCTAAAACAAGAGTTATTTTTGCTCAGGTTAAGAACATAGGTCTGAAGGTAGGCAATTCGGGGTCATACAGAAGCCCATAAGATCAGGGACCTATGCTCCGTCAGCCTCTCTGCTTCGCCATTTTTAATGTTTTGCTTTCTTTTTCAAGGTGACCCAATGGTCCAAGGTGGCTGCTAGAGTTCTAACCATTATAGTTATATTCCAACAAGAAGAAAGAAGTAGGGAAAGAAGAGTAAAGAACACACTGCCCAGCTGAGACAACCCCCTTTAAAGAAACTTCCTAGAAGCAGTATCACTGAGTTCTACCTATATCTCATTGATGGCCTCTAGCTATAAGAAAGCATGGGTAACAGAGACTTTTAGCGGGGCACATTGCAACTTTAATAGAATATCGGGGCATATGAGTAATAGTCACAGTAGTTTAATTATATACATTGCGTGCGTGTCAGGCACAAACACGTATCATGGGTTCTCAGTGCTTTTCATAGATTAACTTATCTAGCTTTCATAACAACCCTATGAAGTAGATAAAATTATTATTCATGTTTGCAGATGTGGAAACTGAGGCACAGAGGAATTAAGTAACTTACTTACAGTCAGATGTGAGCCAAGATTTGAAGCTTGGCTTTCTGGTCCGAAGTGTGTACCCCTAACCACGAAGGCAGAGGCCGCCAACCTTTTTTTTTTTTTAAGGGATAGATACTAAATATGCTAGGCTTGTCAGCCCTCAGGTCTTTCTGCTCTATTCAACTCCCTCTTGTAACTCAAAAACAGCCATGGATGCCACAAAAGGAAGGGGCGTGGCTGTGTTCCAGTAACAGTAACAACTCTGTGCATCCTCTGCAAATATCCATCCTGCCTCTCCATGAAGGACGATGATGACTGGGTAGGTAGCGTGCAATTCTTTGTTCACCAAAAAGTGAGTGTGTTCTGTCTCCAACATCTGACTTATAAAATAGAGCATGATTGAAATCCTGCTGATCGAGAACTAAGTTTAGAAATCATTGGATCATGGACTTAGTAATGGATGTCTAATATATGTTCTAACTTGATTTCCTTCTTTTATATCCTATCATTTATCCTCTTAATAAATACTCAGTTTATGTTTTCTTGGAGGAGATCACAATGAAGGTTAGTATATTAAAGCTTTTGTGAATTTTGCGGTTAAGAAACATGTTTAAATTTGTTCAATCTAGTCTTCCTGAATTTACTTGGCGCACAGAGAGCCCCCTACCCACACCCACCTCCCCCTCCAGACACACACACACAATGTCTCAAAAGAGAAGTTTATCGGAGTAGCGTGGGAAACATTGACCTAAGTCTTGGAGTAACATCCTTATGCTTCATTGCTGTAGAAATGTCATCATGATGGAGATCATTTTGAGGCTCGATAACTTCTTCTAAACTCTTTAAATAAGAGGTGTAATATAAACATCAGTTAACTGGGGAACCACTAACCTTTGACATCAGTACATCGCTTTTTTTTTTTCTTTTCTTCTGAAGAACTACAAAATGGAAGTAGTTATCCAAAGGTTTTATCTCTAGACCTTTGTGTCTCAGTTTTCAACACAGTAAACATTCTTGCCAAGCTATGGTAGATTTTAGCAGAGAAAATAACCCTAGCAGGATGTGTTAAAAAAACAAAACAAAACAAAAAAAAAACCTGTTACTTGCTAGCAACCCTTCACATTCTTCCATTTTTCTATGTTACTTTTCTTCCTCAAACCTGCTTAATGCAGTTTGGGGTTCAAGTTAAAGTTCTAAGTGGATTGCTAAAAGGTGTATTACAAAGGAGATCAGATAATCGCAGCCGAATTAAATGCAGGTCAAATCATCCATCCCCTCATTTAGAAAAACAAAACACAAAACACTCACTGGATGCCTGCTACGGGCAAGACATTGTTCTGGACATAATGTTAAATGTTTGTGAAATAAATGGAAATAATTATTTGGCTAAACTGTTTCTATCTAGCAGTAGTTATGTATTTATTAGTCCACCGACTCTCATGGTATACTGTAACTTAATATGTAGTAGTAAATAAATATCTAATGGGATAATTAAATCTCAATAGGGACATAATTGCAGAATAGCATACTAAAACTCTGCAGCCATCAGAGCTTCGGCTCATTTAATCAAAAAGGTTTTATTATTTGCATAGACAGCTTATATTTTCCCTCTAAAGGATGGTCTTTACAGCACCTATTTTCTGGAACAATCACATCAGGATTTATTTGTAGCACAACATGTTTAGTTACAATAGTCTTTTGAGAGTTATAATCCTTTTAAGTGCTCCCTTCTCTTAAAAGCATTTTCAAACACTTTGGACATGAGACTATATAAGCCCCAAATGTAATTTAATCCTCTGTATTTTGGTTTGTTATTGAAGTTGATATTCCTCTAAGAAGAGTGAAAGTATATGTTATATTTTGTATGTTGTTAGCATTTATGTAGGATGACGAGAAATGGTGGATCATCCAATCACCTTAAAAACTTTAGTGTCCTTGGGCGCCTGGGTGGCTCAGTCATTAAGTGTCTGCCTTTGGCTCAGGTCATGATCTCAGGGTCCTGGAATTGAGTCCCACATCGGGCTCTCTGCTCCGCGGGAAGCCTGCTTCTCCCTCTCCCACTCCCCCTGCTTGTGTTCCCTCTCTCACTATGTCTCTCTCTGTCAAATAAATAAATAAAATCTTTAAAAAAAAAAACAAAAAACTTTAGTGTCCTTAAATTATGCAACTGCTCTAACATAAAGCCTATACACATAGACAAAGGAACAGCCCTTTTTTAACAATCGAGTTCCACAATTCCAAAATCTAGGCTTTTAAATCTAGCAAACCTTCAACAAAGCATTACCATTCAACTGAATTTTGTATTTAAACTTGGCAAAATTTAATTGTATCTGTAATTAAATCACAATTAGTCTTTAATTATTCTAATTAAAGATTTGTATCATTTCCTTATGATGGTCTCCCCTGTAGCTTGTTTTAAATTAAATCTACTGGAAATAATAAGTAATTTCTTCTGATGTATGTCCAAGTCTCTGAGTCTCAGATTTGGAACACTTCAAGCTATGTTTTTAATGAGACCACTCAATTAGGTTTATTTTTGTCTGTGGAAATGCTAGAAATGCTTCAAAAGGAAAATCGAAATTTAGTAGCACTTCTACCTTGTTTATTCACAAAAATCTTAACTACTTCCACTTAGAATAAAACCGAAGATACTAATAAATAATGCACAACTCTACATACATATGGCTCATTGAGCAAAAGAGACAGAACTGTAATTGTTTTTCACTTCTGATATTCATTGGGTAGAGCTGAAAACCCTATGGCATTATATGAGATTTGGATCTTCTCCTTGACTCAAGAATGTGGAGGATCCCAGAATATGTTGCATACATATTCCTCCTCAAATTTTTGTGAAACTGGGGAGATGAAATACTAAGATTTGTTTTTGTTTGCTAGAATTGCATATATATATACATATATGTATATATATATGTGAATTTTTTTTTGCTTCTTTTTTTCCTTCTAATAATTTTGTGTGTTGGAAAATAAGATCAACAATCCATAGTCAAAAAAATGCTTGGGTACAAGGTGTACCTTTGGAAAAAATCCCCACAACTTTATCTGAAAGACCGTTTCTAACTGGTGGCAGCACTCTTTTAAAGGAACTGTTCTTTTATTTAGATGTATATATTGTGGTGGGGTGTACCCCTCAGCTCTAAGCCTTCAGGCTTGGTGAGAATAACAGCTTTTCTGGCTATCTCTTGCTAATCCTGGATTAAACCTAATAGCATTTTCATTTCTACCCTTTTTTCAGGAAGAGTTTTCATCAAAACCAATTTAATTAGCTTTTCAAGGACACCTGAGTGTTTAGAAAAAGTAGTATTTCTCTATTTGAAATTTTCAAACTTACAGAGTAAATCCAGGACCTTGGTAGTCTTTCCACAGAAAGACTAAATATTCAGTTCTGCTTTTCAGATGCTTATAATTAAATCTTATTAAGAAGAAGAAATTAATTGTAACCAATAGAAATGGGCAGCTTTGTAAACATGACTGAATAGTGAGATTAAGAGTTGCTTTTGATTAGCATGACACTAGTGAGATAGAAATGGAACTGAGTAAAGATAAATGGAGGTCAGTTGGATATGTAGCATGATTTAGATATGAAAGAGTGAAGAAGTTTACAAGGCTCATGTCTCAGATGGACTGGGCAAGCTGTAGCATTGTAAGAACTGATACTAACACGGATGTGTTTGTCCAGCTTCCCCCTCACATCAGCTTCTGGTCAGACTTTGCTGCCCTAGTTGGAGATATAAACAGCAACTTAGGCTGTGCAAATCATGGTACTCAATCCCCTGGGCACAAACAGGTCCAGAGTAAGAAATAAGAACCAATCATGGTGAATCTGAATCCTTCCTTGGATTTTTCTTTTAAAAAGAAAAAAAGATTTTATTTAGTCCCCATTTGACAGAGAGAGACACAGCGAGAGAGGGAACACAAGCAGGGGGAGTGGGAGAGGGAGAAGCAGGCTTCCCGCGGAGCAGGGAGCCTGATGTGGGGCTCGATCCCAAGACCCTGGGACCATGACCTGAGCTGAAGGCAGACCCTTAATGGCTGAGGCACCCAGGCGCCCCTGGATTTTTCTAACTAGAGCTGTTTTATATTTCCATGGAGCTATTTGATTGAAAGTCCAAAGCTGCTACCAAACATGACTCTGTCTATAACAAGAGACTGGCCTGTTATTACAATAAGAATAGGGGACGATTCTTAAGCATTTATTATATGTCAGACACTGTTCTAAACACCCTAGTAACTTATGATTTTAACTCTATTATTCTAATAACCCTATTCCGTAGATTTTATTATTCTGTGTTTTACAGAAGAGAGAACTGAGATACAGAGAGGAACCTGCTCCAAAGCACAAGACTAGGATATGCGGGAAGGACGTTTTCAACCCAGGCAGTCTATATTCAAAGTCTGGGCACTCAACCACCATAAAATACTGACTCTCCCTAGGAAAAAAAATCAAGCTGGCATATAAGGAAAACAAGGAAAAACAGAAAAATAAGAAACTGGGAAAGTCTTTGTGTTCATTGTCCTATCCAATTGTGTTCAGTGTCACTGTCCAATTAGCCCTTGCCTCACCTTTTTCCTCTCATTAGGTGAGTCAGTAAATCACATTAAAGGTATTTTATATTTTTATTTGTTTAGCTTAAGTAAATTTGAATTACGGTTCTTTAGTTAAAACCAATGGATCTTTAAAAATACTCTAGTAAGAGGGGCACCTGGGTGGCTCAGTTGGTTGAGTGTCCAACTCTTGGTTTCAGTTCAGGTCATGATCTCAGGGTCGCAAGATCCAGCAGAGTCAGGCTCTGCACTCAGTGGGGAGTCTGCTTGAGATTCTCTCTCGCTTTCCCTCTGCTGCTACCCCTGTTTAAGCTGTCATTCTCTCTCTCTAAAAAAATAAATAAATCTTTTTTTAAAAATACTCTCGTAAGAGAAGAGAAACTATATCACATGCCAGGCAGACATATTGCAACAGGAGGATTTAGCCAGGAAAATATGAAAAAAAAAAAAATGTAGCAAAAAGGAGCTGGTCAGGATATCCTGATCCAAGAATTAGCTCTAGCATGAATGAGCTATGATATCGAACAATTGAAACCCATGTTCTCTTTGGTCCTCAGTTTACTTACCTGTGAAGTAAAGGGATTGAACTAAATGATTTCAAGGGATGTCTCAGATCCACAGTTCTGTGAATTTACACCATACACAGTAAGAAACAAATAGCTTAGAAAGATGGCAAACAAAGGAAAGGACTGACTGATGAGTAAATCTCAAGGCTGAGAGGGAGAAGATGCTAATTTATGGAGCAGAGAAACATCAGTTAAAATGTGAATGACCTTTGCAAAACACAGAAACAAAAGGGGGGAAAAAAGTAAGTTTAAGTTTAAACATGTGAGAAAGACTGAGAATGAGGTTGCTATGTAGGAAAATTATAAAGGAGAAAAGAGATTCCATATTTCTATGAGATTGGATGGAATTTAGCCTGAATCTGAGGGAAACTGGTCAGGGATTGGTTGGCTGGAGGTGATGATTGGTCAGAGCAGAGGAGAGCTTAGGTATAAGCTAAGTGAAAAATAATGGGAAAGAAAATCATTCTAAACTTTGCCCAGTAAGTTATACAAAGCAAACATGTGACAGAAGTGGAATGGATGCTATAATTTTTCTGTCCCCGTTGTAAACTATTTTCTATCATTGCATAACTGAAGTAGCTGTCATCAAAAAGGAGTTGGGGGTGGGAGATGGGCACAATAGTTGAAGGGGATTAAGAGGTACAAACGTCCAGTTATAAAATAAGTAAGTCATGGGGATGAAAAGTATAGCATAGGGAATATATTCAATAATATTATACCAGTGTTGTATGGTGACTACACTTAACCCTGATTAGCATTGAGAAATGTATTCTCAGATCACTATGTTGCACACCTGAAACTAATATAACATTTTATGTCAATTTTACCTCAATAATTAATAACATTGTTTTAAAAAAAGGGAGTTAGGGCTCCAGATTCTTCTAAAATATGAGTACCAGATATTTCTATTTACAACTTCTGTATCAGGGATTGCATATACATTGCACATGAATTGACCAATCATTTCCCTCTGTGGTCCTTTTCCATAACTGTAACAGACATAAACGATCCATCATGGAATTCTTTCTTACTAATTTTGGATAACACCTATTGAAGACATCACTCCAAACAGGCATTACCATTTGATCCGTTGTCACTAGAGTAAAAACTTATATGACACTCCATCACTCTACCCATGAAAGTTAGGTGTTAAGTAGCTAGGTAATTTAGATATATTAATTCTATGTATGATTGCTAACCATTGAAGAAGACTAGAGGATATAACAGCCCTACAGGGTGGTTTTTCTCTCTAATGAATTGTTAATAAGTTTCTCTCTTACCTTCCATGTAGTCCTCCATGCTCTTCCTGTTTAGAGAAACTTTTAGGAATCAAGATTGTTTATTAAAATTTAAAAAGAACAACGTGAATTGGGTAGCCTATAGAAACTAAACACAAGCTGGGAGTCATATTGAAGAAACACAAGTTGTTATTTATTATTCATTTTGAATAATAATTAAAAAAGAGTATCTTTCATCAACTTAAAGCTGCACTCTCTGGATTTACAGGCAATTCACTTTAACAAGAAGTGGACTTTCAGATAGCTGTTACACTGTGCCCAAAACCACATAGATATATGGTCTGATGATAGTCAAATGCCCAGAGAAAACTTGAAAAAGCTTTTGTTCCCTGTAAACAATTCCTAATACATGTCTGTGAATTTTGCCTGATGTAAAATTAATAACTGACTTTTTTCTACTATGATAATATTTATAGACTCTGAGACTGGTGAGAGGAACCCACATATTTTGAATAAGAATTTTTTTCCATGAGTTAAATAATGAAAAATATGGTTAATAATTTAATTGAATTTTATTTGAATATATTATCCATCTTTATAAATTGGAAGGAAAACCATAATTAGGTGATTAACTAGACTCATCTGAGGAAAAGAAGTTTTCTATTTTGGTCTCTCCCATACATCATCTGCTTAAAAACAAGTTGTTTAATATTTAAACATGATTAATGCAAATACTTATCCAATATTTTTTAAACAGTTAACTCTGCAATTCTTTGCTCAAACTGCACATTAAATCACCTGTGGGCTTTTATAATTAACTTAGACCAGGCCCCACCCCACCCCCAGAGATTCTGATTTAACTGGTCTGGAGTGAGGCATGGGCTTTTTTTTTTTTAAATATGCTCTAGGTGATTCTAATTGAAGCCAAGCCTGGGAAACGCTGAACTATTTTACTGACTCTCATAGTAACACATAGAAACAGCAAAATAAGTTAATAGTCTCTTTTTTAAATAAATGACTTGGGGGGACGCCTGGGTGGCTCAGTCGTTAAGCATCTGCCTTTGGCTCAGGTCTTGGTCCCAGGGTCCTGGGATCAAGCCCCGCATCGGGCTCCCTGCTCGGTGGGTGGGAAGCCTGCTTCTACCTCTCCCACTCCCCCTGCTTGTGTTCCCTCTCTCGCTGTGTCTCTCTCTGTTAAATAAATAAATAAAATCTTTAAAAAATAATAAAAAGATAAAATAAATGATTGGGGCACCTGGGTGGCTCAGTCAGTTGAGCGTCTGCCTTCAGCTCAGGTCATGATCACAGGGTACCAGGATCGAGCTGGACTGGGCGCCCTGCTCAGCAAGGGGGATTTGCTTCTCCTTCTCCCTCGGCCATTACCCCTGCTTGTGGGCGTGCGCATGCGCTTGCTTGCTCGCTCTGTCAAATAAATACAATCTTTAAAAAATAAAATAAGTGACTAAAATTTAACACTGAGTTAGTGTGTTTTACACAGGGATTTGAATTAGTTTTGACTCCTCAATCTTAGCTATTACTCCACTTTGAATTTTTAAAGCCAAACATTATTTATTATTTTTAAACTTTTAAGTAATTTATACACTACATAAACTGTGTATCTAGGTTATAATTGTAAAACAATTACATTAAAAATTTTAGATTATAGAAAAATAGCATGTAATACTTAAAAATAAAAATTTTAAACAAGAGCTTAAAAGGAAGGTTCATATTCTTTTTTCAGTTTCTGTCTCTTCTTAGTGTGTTTTTCAGAATTAACAGAATCAATGTTATTCTATTTTCATCAGTTACAATGAAATGGTGGCAATTACCACTGTGCTAGAAACTTTCTAAGAATGTGAGAAATTATTAGCTTTAAGACGTATCAAGTGCACGACAAAGGGCTTGTATTTTAATTCACTTTACCTTTCTTCCCCCCATATTTAAAAATAACTGTTAATTTCTAGACTATGACTTAACTGGTAGGATTAACAGTATATGTATTAAATATAGAATATTTATTCTCATATCTTATAGAAGCAAAGCATGAATATCAAAATAAAAGTAATAGTGAGGTTTAGTGAGATGATTTTACCATTTGGAAATATAAAAAGAATTATTTTGGAGATTCAGACATAAGTCTTGTTTTTAGAGAATTGTGATTATCTGAATGATCATGTTCATTGTAAGGATTATCTAATAAAAGTATGTGGGCATTTGTGTTTAATATCATGGTGTGTTTTGACCTTAACACACTTAACACACAATCACCAATATAGAAAAGATCCTTTATTTCAATTTATACAAAAAATCTTCTGAGCCTGTTAACATTCTTGATACTTTTGGATCAGAAGTTAATATTTCCCGATGCTGTGACTGGGAATAAATCCCGGATTAAGCACCCTAAGTAAGTAGAAAAAAGTGAGCTTTCATCTCATTAGATATTATACTGAGACAAGATTCTTCACTGTTAATAAACTTTTTAGTATTGCAATGAAACAAATAACTATAACTTATTTTTAGAAATGGATTTATCTATAAAATTCAAAATAATGTAACTTTCTGGGCATTCTTTAATTTTTCACTTTTTGTCATATCTACCTATGTGATTATATCCCACTTTACATACAAATAGAAGACTGGCAAGAATCTCTAACTGCAACAATTAGATCTTTTACATCTCAAAACATTAGTTTAAATTTCTCTAATAAATATTTCTAGTGTGTTGTATATAAATGTTAATGAGGAAAACTCCACTTTGCTAAGATATTTCATATATGCAATTACTACATATATATATGTTTTTTACATATACATGCAATTACATATAGACACCAACACAGAAACACACGGTCTCCCCCTTTCCCATGTCGTTTTAGATCTAAAATGATGGAGTAGAACAGTCATGCTTCAGCTTCAGTTCTACTGTATCCATTACCAACCTTGGGAATCCACTCCATATATATTTTCCAAAATATTAATAGATTTATTTTTTTTGTAAAATCAAGGACTTTCTGGATTGTCCTGAGACAAAGAGAAACTCTGTTAATCCTTTCCTATGATATACTTCCTAGTGTCCCAAAATAACCACCTAGGTGCAAAAAAACCTAAGTAAGGCATAATGTGTTTCTGAGGAAGAAACAGACAGTATAAAAGGTTTGGTACTGGGTGGAGTGGCCATGAAGACAGGTGTGAGCTTGTTTAAAACTGAGACCCCAGACCTACTCCCGGACTAACACAAATCAAAATTTGCATCTTAACAAGAGTCTCATGTTACTCATATGCACTTTATAAATGAGAAACACAGTTGTTGAGAATGGATTCTTTGTCTCCAGTTGCTGTAGCCAAATGGACAGTTGATATTAGAACATAGGAAGCTATACCAAAATGAAGGGATTCAATGGTTAGGGCAGAATTTTTTTTTTTTTTTAAAGATTTTATTTATTTTTCAACAGAGGGAGAGAGGCAGCGAGAGAGGGAACACAAGCAGGGGGAGTGGGAGAGGGAGAAGCAGGCTCCCCACTGAGCAGGGAGCCCGATGTGGGACTCTATCCCAGGACCCTGGGATCATGACCTGAGCCGAAGGCAGACGCTTAACGACTGAGCCACCCAGGCGCCCTAGGGCAGAATTTTTAAGGCAGGATTCATTTCATTAATTGTTCTTCCTCCACCTACAGATTGGGACCAGACATTTAATGGAAATACTGTTACTATCATATTACTTTATCATGAGTTATAAAGTTATAAATTAACATTGGAGGAGTCACACATTTCCAACATTTCATTGACATAAAATACTCAGGAAAAAACCCAAAACTCAGTTGTAAGAAAAATATTTTGGGTAGTGTTTCACAGACTGAGTTCCATGGGTTAATAGTGCTCAATGTATTGCTCCTTAGGTTCCTTGAGGATTTCAGGACCAGATAATTTTTTAAAAAGATTTATCTATTTATTTTAGAGAGAGAGAAAGAGAGAGCTCATGTGCACACAAGCGGGGGTGGGGGGAGAGGGAGAGAGGATCAGACTCCTTGCTGAGGAGCCCGACACAGGGCTCTATTCCACGACCTGGAGATCATGACCCGAGCCAAAACGAAAGTCAGCCACTCAACCAACTAAGCCACCCAGGAGCCCTAGGGCCAGATAATTTTAAGAAACAATGCAGTAGAGTTTTGCAGTGTGTTCTCTGAAATTCTACAGTAAAAAAAAAAAAAAAAAAAATCTCTGTGACTGTTAAATCTGGCATCTCCCAGATATAATTAAACTTAGAACTGTTTTTTCCATCAAATGAGACCTGTGGAATGCAGATTATAAAATGCTGTATTTAATCGCTAGACGTTCAGTTGGTAAAACTGTTGTGTAAAGATTAAATATTGAGAAATTGCATACACAAAGACCAAGAAACTTGCAGTTATTACGCTGCTTTGATAATGGGATGAAATAGTCCTATAGATCAGAGTGGAACTTTAACTAGAATTTGAATTACAAGTATACTACTCTTCTCTATCCATTATGTATATTGGGGAGGAAGTGGAGGAGTGATAATACAAACAAGACACACACACATGCAGTCTATTTAGCACCAACTCGGAATCTGTTTCAGAATTTTCTAAATAAGTGTTTCATGGGTGCCAAGTGCATTATATATGTATATATATTACACATTTATATATATATAAAGTATACTTTTATACATTTATATCACATACAAAATAAATATTGTATTTACTTTAGAGATGAGGAACGTATTCTTAGAAAAGTAATTCATTCAAAGATACAGAATCGGTGAAACCTCAATCTCTCTCTCAACTAACTCCTAGTTAAATGGAGTTTAAATACTTTTAGCGTCTTAAAAGTGGGCTCCATATTTTTCCAACATTCCCTTGGCTGTCTGTTACCCCCCCTGCTCCTTATTTAAATGAAAAGGGGTGGGTTAATTTTTTTTAACCAGCTATTTAGTAGATGCAATATAACATTGTTAAAAATAAAAACGGACTTTAGACTATGAGATTTTTGTTCAAAATTCACTAGCTCTATGACTGTAAAATCTGAATTTAAATTTCCTCTGTGAAATGAGCATGAAAAAATCCACTTCACCATATTATTAGAAAGATTAAACGAGGCCAGTCAAAGTGCCAGGCACATCCTGGGCACTCAGAACCTGATGATTCCTCTTGATGTCCTTTGCAAATAATTCTTATGAAAATGTGTTTTCAATAGTATAAGGGAGAAGTATCTGAATTGGATTTTTCCAGCTGATATTTGTGTTCATTTTTCTGATGTTAAGAGTTAGTAAACGAAATAATCGGAGTCCCTGACGCTACAAAATGGTGATTCTATAATGTCTATCTTTGTGACCCACACCATATACTAATATTGATTGCGCCCTTTATTCAAAAGAAAGGCATGTCCCAGCACAGAAGTCCATCGTCTCCTTCGCACCAGAAGTTCATCAGTGGCTGACCGTCCCTCAGTTCGAGATGGGGAGAAATAAGATTAGGTGACATTTGATTATATCTCAGTATTGGCAAACTTTAAGGGCAAATGGTAAGTTCTTATTTTAACTTCCTATCCTTCTGGAAAGAGCAAATCACCTTATGGTTACCTTGGATGGCAGCAGTTCGCTGAAGACATTAAAAAAATAAAAAGCCCTCTCATTTTACTTTTAATGTGTGAAGAAAGGGTGGGGGGAGGGCATGGGGATAGCAAGGAAATCTACTAGGAGTCTATGTTTCAATTACCCTGTAGTTCGAAAAACTGTCCCAAAACCAGTTTTGGCACTCCCATATAATAAAAGTGACTACATCACTTATTGTTTACTGATATTTTTTATTGAGGTTTGTAGCTCATGATTTTACATGTGATTGTACAGAGCATTTAAGAAAAAAAAAAAGGTTGGAAAGGTTGTACAAGGGAAAAAAATCCGATAGAAATCTGGAAGGTGTATATGATAAGATTAATTCCACGTGTAAATATATGAGAATGGTAAGAGACCAGAGCCTGCGATAGCCATATTCTTGTTCCTAGAAAGAGAAATTTTTCCTATCAATGAGAAATAACTTAATTAGTTATTTTAAAAGATAAACTATCATTTTTAGAAAAGATATATCTTGAATTAGATTTAATGCTTGGCAAGTGGGAAAACAGTATGGAGAAACTTCCCAGATTATCCTTCTACTTCCAATGCATTCACAGAAGCCAAATGAAAGGAAATCAAGCTGACTCTGTTATTATTTTGTAGTTCATAGGCAAAGATTAGTGTGGGAATATACAAAGAAGACTTGTTTATAAATGAACACATTCTGATTGTCTACAGCTATTTCAAGACATATCATCTTTTATTACTAAGGATGGTAAAGGAAATCTTTATACTGAAATGAGGCATGGAAACCAACTTTAGGTGTTTTTTTTCCTCATCTTTCTTGATTCATGATGTTATTCAAAACATAAGACATTGTGACAGCTTGAAATTCAAGGCATTAAAAATGCTCTAGAAGACTAGGCAGTGGTCAGCCTAAGAAGACACTATGTTCTAGTCACTGTATCCTGAGTTCCATCCCCAAAGACTTCTACGGACTGTTAAAGAGTTGATGACATTTGTGAGTTTTGCCGAACATTTTTCGAAGTCAACCAAGCCATTTCCTTTTGAAGCTAGGATCATTTTACCAGTTTTACCTTCAGAAGAATCAGGGAATTTTTAACCTTTAAAAAGCTACATTAGGTAGGGAACATAAACACATTTCCTTGCCAATGTAGTGTGAAATTCTGCAGTCTTGGGCCGTTGAGAAAAACTTAATTCTTTAAAATTTAAAATCCTCCAATATTGGACTAACTGTAAATCTTTAATAACCTTAGATCACAGAGTGGAACATTCTCATTTCAAAATTACTCGTTCTGAATGGCAATGTTAATCTAAATTAGATCCTTAGAAGTCAGCTTTCCTTTCCTCTTCTTTCAAGCTCTTTCCTTTAGCATTCTAGAATGAAAGAAGCATTGGGAATACTTTTAGACACATTTGGATTATGGAGTACTTTGATAACATGTCATACAACTGTCTGCAGAATTTTACGAATTGACTATAATAATTGAAGAGAGAGAGGACTTGAGAGTAATATTTTCAGCTGTGTAATTATTTGTTCAGTCTCAATGTAATATTCATAGATACAATAAATTATCCTGTAATATGAATATTGCTTGGTTATGAATTATCTTGCACAATGTACATAATTCCAATTTAATATTAATGTAATGTTTATTAGAAAGATTCATAATAAAGCTCTAAAAGGTACAAAGCTACCAGTAGCTTTAACTGTGTTGGCATACAATAGAGTAAGCAGATTAGAGAGTGAAAGTGAATTGAGGCAAAAATACTTATACTTAAGAAATATCTATAAAATATTCATGTTTCCTTGAGACAAGGTGTGGCTAGACAAGGAATATATAAAGGGTGTGAAAAGTGTTTAGAGTTTCCTGTGGAATCAGCAGGATAAAATTATAATATGGTATACTTCAATTTTTGCTTTAATACATCAATAGCATTTGGTACACTAAGATTTTTACCACTCTGAACGATTTCATTATTTTTTCCTGGAATTTTTTTTTTTTTTTTTGGTAACTCTAATTTAGGTCCTGCTACCTCACCGTAAGTCTGCCAACTTGGTTCTGCCCTTTTTCTGTTCATACTGTGATTGAAAAGACCTGGTTTTCCCAATAGAGCCTTTTTTTCCTTGTATAGTTTTCCTTGACTTCTTCATATAAATCAAAGTTCTCTTTTCACATGCCTTCTTAAAAATCATAGTTTGCATTTACCTGTGAAATACTCTAATGGGACTTAAATTAGAAAAATTTTGTGTGACATACTACTGAGAGAAAGAAACATCAAAACATAGTTGAAATGAAGATATTTCAATAATTTAAAGGTCCTGGATGTTAAAGACGTGTTGGCTTTTAATTTTTTTGAAAGAGGGTATAGCAATAACTTTATTGAAAATGAAAATATGCAAAACCATAATAACTACCTGTTTCATTGAAAAAAATCAGTTATTTCCCCTGCAAGCTGTAAATAAAAGGAATCAAAGTATGTAAGTGTGTGTATAGGTGAAAGTTAAAGATTGATTTCACTTTTAAAGCAAAGGGGAAGTAGAAGTAATCAGGTTAATTAGCAATCAGGAGTGATTCCTCTGAGGGCCTAAGCAGGAAAGAAGCAGCTACCAACACTTTTTAATTAGAAATGAAAATTTAGATATTTATCAATATTTTTCAAATGGCTTAAAAAGGATGTATTTGCTGATTACAAAACTGAATTTATGGTTGGGATTCATCAAATCTATTTTATGATCTCAAAGAAGCTTTCCATGTAGAATTCATTTGCACAAAAAAACTCCCATAAGCTATTTTGTAATGTTGCTGCTTCATTCTTATGCTTCCATGTTCCTAATTTATTAATGTGCAGAAATCTAACATAAGATATAATTAAAGTATTTTTAGAAATGCATAGTAATTATTTATGTGGTGAGTTATAATCATGAATTACTAAACATGAACTAATTAAATCTTAATACCTTGGTACTACAATATACTAGGAAGATCGTACATATTGTTCTTTTATCTCACATACTTTTGTTAGAGAAGAAAAGACATTCTTGTCAATATTTTTAGAATTGCTCAAAATCAAATTAGCGTTTCTAATTTGTTTTGTTTATCTCTCTCTCTAAATCTGAATTGACACAGTAGTTCTATAGTGTTTTGTTTTGTTTTTTCCAAAAACATCTCAAGCAGTAGCACCTTGGTACAGTACTAATGAACAATTTCTAAAAACAAATTATTCTTTCACTAATAGGAGATGATTATTGATTAGTTTGGAGTTGATCTTTAGACAACCCAGAAACTATTTTTCCTCTCCCTTTTGGTCTCTATAATGCAGAAAGTCAATCTTTAAAGTCTTTAATGTCATTTTTTAAAGTAAACAAACCAGTCAATCGATTTGAACATGTGTGAGGGGAAAAAGCTGAAGATATTGCCTAAAATTAAGTCTATAAATATTACTAATTGTCTTATATGTTTATCTGCATTACCATGAAACATTTCATCATACCAACTAAGTTAATATTAAAAAACAAAAAAACACTAAATTTTAAAGATCTTTTATCAATATGTTGACATTTTTAGGTTAATGGGGATTTAAAAAATATAGGTCATAAACTACACTTTTAATTTAGAGTCTTTGTGAATTTGTTTGACAATTTGTTTGACATATTTCCATTATCTGCATTTGATTAATACAGTTTCCTGATTATTTTCATTTCAACATAATTGTTCTCATGCAAATTCTTTTTTGTCATTATGATTATTTTAGCATAGCAATTTATTATTCAACTATAGTATTTTTAACTTTAGTAGTGTGGAACCAGAGGGATACTCAAAAAACTTAAAGGAAATCAAATCTATTTCTCCTTCACAAAATTTAGATTTCTCCATAAATATTATCAATTAGGAACATGGGCTGTGCAACAATCCAACAGTCTGTGATTCAGCTAAACATGAGGTCTGTTAGCTAGTGTCCTGATAAAGTAGCATGGGAAATAGACCTCAAAACGAAAAAAAAGTTCAAGAGTAAAACATTATGAAAATATTATTTTACTAGGAAATAATAATTGGTTTGTTTCATTGGCGTAACTTTTACTTGCGGCTATCCAAATAATGTGCTTATGTATGTACAGTATGTTTGGTGAAAATTTACTTTATAGAAAATCAGATAAACATATCAGAAATATGCAGATAAGTAGGTCATGTATGGCACAGGGTATTAAAACATAGTCAACCTAAGGTGGTAAAAAAACAAGAAAAAAATTTAAAATTATTAATTTATCAATAGCTACACAAGGGAAGACATGGGGAAAAAAGTCAAGTTCAAGAATTCAACCCTTGCTAGTGTAAAATGGACTAAATGAATACATGGTAGATATACACAAATTTCTATTGAAATGTATACATAATTAATTTCTTTATCTACTGTTTTGTTTTATTATAGTCACATAAAACTTGGGGGAACAATCTCTTTCTGTAAAAGTCTTTGGGATCTTAAGTCTTTCTGAAAGCACATCAATTACGATGTATTCAAATTCAAAAATCTCATCCTTTCATCTTGCTGCAAGAGCTTGGTAGTAACTGACAGTACAAAATGGCCTTCTGCGCCAATTTATGTATTCAAGTGATTTTCTTCAACTTGGTCTATGTAAAGCTGGGAGGCTACCTGTTTCAAATTTCCACGTAATGAAACATAAAAGATAACGTGTGGGGAGGTAGCGATATCTGAAAATCAGAATTGGCAGCATCAGCAAGCTGAGTTGAGGTAGTTTCCCCATTCTGTGAAACTGGCTTCTTACTGACAGAGCTGCTTTCATATGGATTTCTGTTGAATTGGTAAAACAAGCATAAGTGCTCATAATCCACAGACCAACATCTGTGTTTCTGAAGTTACCTTAAACTTGTCAAAAAAGAGTTCTTTCATTACCAACTGTATTCTATGCAACAGATAGGATAACCACCTGTCAGGTGTTAATATTGCCATAGGGTGGTATGAGAAAACCTAATTACCATTAAAGCTTGAGGTTCTCCTGCAACTTAAAAAAAATCTGGAGACTTAAAAAATACTTCAGTTAAGTGAGCAAAAAGGAATGATAAATAAGATATTCTAAGGTGATATTAAGGTTATGATGTACTCTGGTCCAGCACAGAATTTTTTTTTGTCGTATATTTTTAAACTATATATAGATTACTGGCTATTCTGTAAACTACTCCTTCTCATCTTAAGAAATTAATTTATAGATGGGTGGTGTTTAGATTTGGGGGGGAAAAGAAAAAAAGAAATCACCAAAATATCACATACTACAGGAGAAATTCTAATTTGGCAAATTCATTCTGGCTTTGCTCTAGAAGGGACTCCATGCTTAGACACTGCTGATAAGGGTTCTTCAGTAACTGGAGATGTAGAAAATTTCTTTGAAAGGATTTTTTTCCATATATGGGACAAGAAAAATTAGCATAAAAATATATTATCTTTATAAAATGGATATTCACTTTGCCATTATTCTGGCATTTTTTTAGCCAATTGAGTGACTTTAAATTTAACATCGAAATGGGACTTACAAGGAAGGAAAAGACATGACCCACCCCCTCCTCCAATTCCATACTTAAATCTCTGATTGAAGCTGGTTTTTATAGTAGGCATAGTGACTCCAGCTGGTTTATAAAATAAGCACATAGTAACATATTAACCTGCTTAAAAGTAAGTTATATATCTTATTTCATCCAACATAAACATGCCCATCCCATTTCTCTGGTTTACTTTGTCTGCAAAAATGGTGTAATTTTGTGCTTAGGTTATCCATCTAGGCAGATTTGATTTCTTTTGCATGGCTCATTTGGGCCATAGAAGATTAGCAAAGTATATATAATGAAAACAGAAGGAAAGACGAGAAAAATGAAAAGAGTAATTAATCATATAGTACATACATCAAAACAATATCTTCTAAATCTCAATCAGTTGTTTATTGTTTGGCAAACAAGTTTCACTTTTACAACAAATATTAGTAATGAGGTCATCCAACTTTGAGACCATACAAAATGGATCATAAATTTAAAAAAAAAATTATATGTGCTGCTAATTTACCTCTTGTATTCCTACATTACTTAAAATCCTGTCAAATAAATAAATTTTCCTGTTAATAAACAGAAGAGTTTTTTGAAAAAAAATCACTTCAAAATAACTTGACCTTTCAATTCTTACTACAAGGGAGTGAATTTCCTTTAAAAATTGGTAGTGCAGGTGCCCACTTGGGGATCAGACTGAGCATTCAGCACTTTAACGCCTATGGGATACCGTTTGTTTTTTTTTTACATGCAGAAGCCCCACTAGTTCTATTGACACCTCTTGACTTCTAGAATCATAGCTACTGTCTTGGTGATGAACTGCTTGCCAAATATGCTTTGCATTACAACAGATGTGCACTGTAAACATAAAAGTTCGTCCTGCTCTAATTTGCAAAAATGCTCTTGGAAATACTCTGACTGAATAAAGATATATAGTGAGGGAAGAAAGTCTAATTTTATTTATTTTATTTTTTTTGTAAAAAATAATTTGTATTACTAGAAAATGATTCTTATAAAGTGATAGTTTTATTTATTTATTTATTTATTTTTTGCCAGGTGAAATTTTAAAGAAAAAAAGCGATAAAAAAAGAAAGGAAGAAAGAAAAAAAGAAGGAAAGAAAGAAAGAAAGAAAAAAAGGAAAAGAGAGAAAAAAAGGAAAAGAAAATGAAGGAAGAAAGAAAAGAAAGAAGAAAGGAAGGAAACTTTGCTCTCTTACTGGTAGACAAACTTGCAAGACCAGCACGAAAGAAAAAGAAAATATCTCTTTTTTTCCACTACATTAACAGGACTCAAATTCTGGAGGAACAGAAAGCTGACTATATGTGCAATGCTAGTATCTGTACATTACATAGAAATTGTTCAATTTTTTCTGCCATTAGTTTTATCATCAGTTAATACAGCAAATCATAAAATATGCATTTAGCATGTAATTCTAGAATTCCCCTCCATTTCATTATTTTGTTGTTTTATCTTGTATTCCACAGCTATTCCTGCTGCGGTGAATTCAGGTTGTGAGTGACTAAAAACCACTATGTGATGCAGTTTTGCTTTGTTTTTATGTTTGTTTGTGCAGCACTCCAATCTAGATGCAGCACTGTTACTAATTCCGAACAACCATTCTGGCCTTTTAAAAATCAGGTCCTTGTTATTATAGTAACAGAGCATCAGAGATGTTAGAACAAACACAACAGAATTCTACAAGGCCACAATGAGCGCCATTTTCTTCATATCTCGTTCATTAACATAATGAAGTCTCCATCTGAGGGGGAAAGACAGGAAAGGAGAGGGCACAGGGGAATTTCAGCAGTTATCTTTCTCCCCTGGGCTGACCTAAAAATCCCAGTTTAAAAAAAAAAAAAAAAAAAAGTCTGGAAGTTTGTGTTTGTCTCTCAAGAACAGCATAAAGATTTAGGAGTACACACATTATTACCCCTGCTTATATCAACTCAGAACAGTCAACCAGCTGTTAGTTCTGTTGGCTTAAATCTCTGTGTCATCTTCTATAGACTAGTGACCAAATGAGCTGGTCCTTTTGAACTGCCCTCTGGAGGGGTCCCATCTTTGTTTGGAGGAACTATAAATCCATCACTGCTGCCACGTCCTAGCTGGTAGTAGGTGTGCAGCTGATGGACGTGGTTTCTGGAGCCTAGGTTTGGCATGCTTTTGTAGTAAACATCTTCGGCATCACCACATTTGGCCGGTGGGGGTTCGGTCTGGGTGCTGGTGGTAACGCTCTCTGTGGCAGGCACACCAGCCAGGGCTGGCATGCTGGTGTACAGAGAGTCCCTATGGGGTGACTGGAGATCCTCTGTGTGCTCGTTGGTGAGCAAAGGGAAAAAGCTCTCACTGTGGTCTTGGGGGAGCCGCCTTCTGGTGTAATGGTGTGGCTGGTGGTTCTCCGCGGAGTAGACTCTCGGGGGAAGCAAAGGAGCATCAGATTCCTCATGGATGAGTTCCAGACCCAAACTCTCCTCATGGTTAAAGGAGGTGGCGTCATCCAGGACAATGGCATCATCTTCACTCCCACTGCCGAGGTTCTTCACCAGCTTGTTCATCAGATTCCTGTTCTGTTCACTGGAGCGCTCGTGGTTGTTCAGGTAAGACGGGATATAGTTGGAAGTGAGTTCCTTCAGAATCTTTTTCTCTAGGGCGGTCTCGTTGTGGTTATAGCCACGGTCTATGATTTGCACACAGTTGCTCAGGTATTCACCACTGGCAATGCTGTAACTATTGCCATGGTTACCATTCAGTGGTAGAGTATCCATGACACTTGTATCCCTGGCATTGTTCAGAAGCCCCTCTGAAAAAGATTACAGAACACTATGACACTTACATCCAGTTGGCCACAGAACACACACACAAACACAAAAGCAAAAACATCCGACCATGAAGGATGTATAAATTGCTAGCATGTTTAATTAAGTATCAAATGTTTGGAAATAAATGAAAAGTACTAGTAAGTCTATATGTACGTAACTATATATACACTTGGGCAATTGATAGAAACCCTATAAATGGAAAAGCATCTAAAATAAATCTTTAAAATAGTAATTTTTAAAAACCTATGAATTTGCAATTTCCACACAAGCATTGCCTGATATTATCTAAAGCATATTTGGCTATAACTTAGAAAAAAAAAAAACCACAAAAGTTTGGTGTAATCATTCGTAGCTTTCAATTTATACACATCAAAGTCAATTCAAAAATTCATTACCTTTAATTTTACATGTCTTAACATTAAAATAGGTATAATATTAACATAATTCATGTGTGGTGCTTTGAATATGCTGGTCAAAAGGAAGAGAATCAAGCACTTTCTAAGAATTTGATATAGAATTTCGTAAGATTCAAATTAATTCCTACACACAAAACCACAAAAGGATTATGTTAAATTTGTCAGAGTGATGTACTCATGAAATAATGCTTAGTCAAATAAATGGCACATCAAAATAATTTGCACATAGGAGTTTTCAAAACAAAAATATTTGGATTTACTTTCTAATTTTTTTCCTACATATAAACCCATTAGTGATTGTTTAGGGTCATTAGATAATAATATTACAAGAGAATGTGTAAAGACACAGGGATCTGATTCCTAAAAACATAGTGTCAGTATTAAAGATTCCATGCCATAATGAGTGATGACTTTGTGTGCATATATTAAACTTTGAGTTTAAAGGAGATTAAACATTTTATTCTGGGAAGAAATAATTGCAGTGAAATAAAATTTAACCACATGCTTCTTCAAGGTTTTTGCATTCTCTTGAATAAACAGAAATCGAAGAATCTATAATAGTTCCAAAATCAGTTAAAATGCAACCACGAAAGAAAACACAAACATTTAACCAATACTCATAAATAAGAAAGGATATTTCTTTACAGAACAATTAATTGAAGAATTCTATTAAACTTCTCAATACACTGCTAACTTGTGAAAATATAGCATTCATTCTATATCTGTGATGCAGTTATGTTTATCCAAAACTGAACTCATTCATTGCTGGTTTAAATAAAGTCTCCCAAATGTATCAATTTTTATATGGACTTCTGATGCATACTCTGTACTCAAGTAACAGTTTCCAAAAACAGGAACGCATAAAGGATTCATTAAAAGGCAGCCATCACAGACATAGGGTGAAGCGATTTATTTTCATGTTATAAGATATCTTGTAGACAAATCCACAATGTTAAGAAAAATAAAAGTAAATGCTCTTTAAAGGGCCATATGTGATGGGTGATTGCTGCTGTGGAGGCCGCTATGGTATGCTGGATGGTTATGGTTGAGTGACTGATGCATTGAAACGTGTGTATTACTTCTGTTGTCAATGCATTAGGTACAGGTTGGAAACAGCCATAGTAAAATAAAGTGGGTATGTTGCATGTGACATACATTTGTATGATGGAATGTACTAATAAAAATTAAAAGTTTATGCATTACTTAGCAAAAATAAATGCTTAATTTAAAAACAATTTAACTCACACAAACATTACATGAGACTTAACAACTATGTTGATCATGTGACACAATAAAAGAATCAGACAACAAAAGCGTCTAATCTCTATTAACATAAATTTATATAAGTCGATTCAAAGGCTCTTTAGTTTTTAAATTGTGAGATGAACTGTTTTTAATAACTACATCATCTATATGTGATGCAATAAAAGTGAACTAAAAAAAATTACATTTGATATGCAATGTTTAGCTTTACTCCCATACTTGTCTCTCTGTAGGGCTCTAAACGACAGCATGAAGAAAAGGAAAGAAAAAACAACAAGTAAGCTTACAGCGACAGTAGAAGAAACATGAGTAAAAAGCAAATTGATGATATGCAGAAAAAAGAGTCAAAGGAAATAATTTCCACTGCCCCAAAATTCATGAGTCTGTGTTACATGGTTTATCATAATTAAAAATACTGAAATGTTAGTCAGAAAATAAGAAACCCCCCTTAACACATGCTAATAACATGAGTCTTTAATAAGCGTTTGCACAGTTTATAAATGTCAAACAAAAACACATTTATTTTAAAGTTCAGATTATCACACCAACCAAGGAGAGTAAAGATTTGAGTGCCAGCCAGGACGATTCCCACAACTCTATTTAAGTATTGCATATTTTTATGTTTATGTATGTCTGAACATACCTGCTTCTAAGGAATGTTATTTAACTTTAAAATTTTTCAGTAAAATTATAAATAAAATCTTTAGCTTGTATACAAAGAAAAAAAAAAACACAGTTGTAGGTTTCCATAACTGTGAGTTTTTTCCTTTATATATCTTTTCTCTTCATGTAAAAAGGTTATCTTTCCCCCACTGTACCTATACAAATGCTTCTTATCATTTGTGAATAATACTGATCAGAACTGTCATTTCTGGAACTTTTATTCAAAAGCTGTGTAACTATGGAGAAAAAAAAAGGTTAAATCCAACCATTATTCAGTATCAAGACAACGTGAGGGGAAGAAAAATACCACCATCAATATCAGGTTTTCTTCTGGATTGTTGCACAATCATTGCAATCAAACATTTTTAGAGTCGATCCTTTAAAAAACGATCCTAGCAAAATTATTTTTTATTTATTTTATTTATTTTTTTAATTTTTTAATTATTATGTTAATCACGATACATTACATCATTAGTTTTTGACAAAATTCTTTTTTAAAAAACACTCATATTTTAATCAGGTCATAAAGGATGGCTCTTGCTGATTTTGTTTACAGGAAAGTTAAATCATCACAAAAATAAAAACCAGGAAGCTCACTGGGCTAACTCATTTGAGGAGATTCCAACTGGTCATAAGTTAACCATTGCTTTAGAGATATGGTTTTTGCACTTAAAAGTTGATTTCCTTTTCAGAAAAGACCAACAATATTTCAAAATGGAGAGGAAAGTTCTTTTAAAGTTTCCAAATAACTTTAGAAAAATAATTTGAATTGAAGAGCCAAACCAGTATAGTAACAGATGGAAATTGTTTGTAAGCTCATTATGGCTTCTTCCCTAAATGACAGAATTTTAGAACTGGAAAGCCCATGAGAAGATAACTGAAGTTCAACCCCTGCTTTTCAGGGATGAAGAAACTGCAGCCAAGATAGGCTGAGCCTTATCTAACCCCACCCTGCTAATCAGTGGCAGAACTGAGATGAGAAAGAAAATCTCATAGATTTCCTCTGTCCACTACCATCTATGTCCTCTTCACATCTGCCTTAGGCTTTGAAGCCATAACAGAATATTTATATATTATATATATATATATATATAACATAACAGAATATTTATATATATAAGATATATAAATATATAAATAAGAGCTATATACATATTTATATATTTTATAATACAATCTTATATTCTTACCCACTATAATGTATTCCTCATTATATCCTGCCCTAAGGATATGTCTTTCTTTAAGTTGGAGGGGAGAATTAAATTACTTTAAAATGTAAGTTATTTTGTAAAATCATGACATCTTCTCTATTTTCTGTCTTGCTGACAGGTTAATCTATAGCGAGATTTATCTTACAAAAATTGAATTCTTCAGTACTGACAAGAAGATAATCGTCCAGAAATACTATGCATGAAGTTGTAAATATTTCCACAGACAGAATCTGAATCCAATATAATAAAAGTATATTACTCATCTTTATTCCTAACTCTGTATGCTTCAGTAACTCTATAAATACATCTTGACATATTTTAAATAAAGGCATGACAAACAAATATGGATACTTTAAATCTGAATATTTTAAATCTAAATGCTTCTTTGCTTGGATGGCATTGGTGCAACTGAATTAGAGAACCCACAGAGCAGAACCAAGTGGTAATTCAACATAAACCACTCCAGTACATACCGAGTCACCTATATTTCAAGTAAGATTCCCCCTTGCCAGTAAGAATATTAAGTGCATTCATCTGAAAGCATAAGATTAGTAGCAATATGACAATCACTAAGATTTATTTTTGGTCAGTGGTAAAAAGAATTATTTTAAGCACTACCATAGTTTAACATCTTAAAAAAATCTTAAAACATAAAACAAACAATTTCACTTCTGACTCTGAAAAACATGAGTAAGATCATTTACTTTTGTTTTTAAGAAAAGTCAGTAGAACTTATTTAATTTACTGATAAACACAATAAATCCATTCAGAAGAACACTTTGTGAATTTATTGATGATCTTAAGAGCAATATTCAGCAATAAATTTCACAGGAATAAAACTTTATACCTATATGGTATTATTTTAAATTTTCCGTCGAGAGAATTTCACTTTGATAGTGCTTATAGTAGTGTTCCATCCTTAGAAAAATCCCCTAATTTATAATATAGGTAAAAATAAAATAAGACAAGAAGGCAGATATTGAATTAGGGAAAACATATAGATTAATAATTGTTAGTTTTTCATTACATAAGACATTAGAAATTATATCTGAATAATCAAAAAAGCTGAACAAAAGGTTATCTAAATTTTTACTAGTTTTATAACAATATTAAATAAGTAAAACATTTTTTACAGTTTTTCTAACAACTCTTCACATAAAGTGAATAATGTAGAATAGATTTAATTTGCAGATATGATACAAATATTCACTTAACATTACTGAAAACTTACTAATATGTCAGCACATTGTAAAATGTTTATAATGATACAATTATCTGTCAGTTTAATGAAAAAAAACAAGCATTCATAAGGTCTGCTAAATTGCTCTGTTAAGCTGCATTTGTTGTGTTGTGAAAGGTACACTTTACTGAGTGCCACAATGAAATAGGGACATTGACAAAGGAGAGACAATTTAGAAGGGGCACCACAAAGAAGGACCCAGAAACTATCTCATATTGATGGCACTGAGGTTGTTTTACTAGGGAAGAGGAGGACGGAAAGGAGCCAGATGAGCGGCTTTCAAAAGTATTTAAAAGGATTGAGAGAGAGAGCAAAAGAATACTTTGCTCTTCTTTACTCTAGAGGGCAAATCAAAGCATTCTGGCCAGAGGCAAATTTTGGCTCAGTGGAAGGAAAAAAATATATGTAACAAATGGAGCATTTCAACAATTGAATGTATGAAATCCTGAGGTGAGAAGGGTCCCATTAGAGGAGATAGACACAGGCTGACAGCATGTCAGCAATGTGGTGAAGAGGATCCGTGAACTCCGTCCCTTCTTTTGATTCTAAAAGTCTGTGATTCTTAGACAGGCAGGCCTTACGAAACTTGATAAATCTAAAGTTCCCTTAATTACTTCATCCTACTGAGAAACAGTCTGACCATATTCCTGAAGTCACTTCTGTATTACTGACTTCAGTATTTTTGAAATAATTTAAAATCATCCTATGTATCTGGCTAGGTGTCACCTAGGAACCTCAGAAGGTTTTAGACACCCAATGGCAGCGCTGTAACACACACACTTTTAAGGAATGGCCATTCACACCAAGTTTTATGCACTCATGACACTGATATTTTACCTCTGACTGAGAAGCAAAAGAAAATGCAAAGATTCCCACAGAGAGTAATAGGAATTCTATTCAAAATTGCCTGGGAAAGCTAAATACTGCTAATCTATCACATCCAACTTCAAAGAACCACTTAAGCCTCTTTGTTACAGTGAATTTTCTTTCAAATATAATATTACATAATTGGATCCCTAACTAGGACTTTTCTTTTAGGAAACTTTTATTTGAATAGTTCTTTCCTGTGGTCTCTTCCGTATGATACGAATATTTTTAATTTCTTGTGCTCCAGTACATTTTTTTATTCTTAGAAAAGGTAAAGCCATGTCCAAACACTTAGAGTAGAAGTGGTTTTAAAGAGATTTATACTTATTTGTTTGAGATGCAATTAAATTTGTATATCATTTAAAGCTGGAGGATATTCAGAAGAACAAATCCCAAAGCCTTGCTTTTTGCACCCAGCCACAGTAGAAAAAAAAATCATGATGTTCCTGAGCCAGCTCACATTGGCAATGGCAAGCTAGTGGAAAACCTGACTTGCTATTGTTCAGCTCAGTAGCAAACTGAATGGCTCTTTTCTCCACGGCTTAGTTCAATGTAATTTTCCATGGAGTTGGCCTGAGTGCTTCACCAGTACCAATGCCTTGCGCCTAGAGTGTGCTTTATGGCCTAATAATGTTAAGATTATTTTCTTGGTCTTATAACATTAAGACTCTTGAATCAAGTCTTCTTTTATCTTACTTATCTTACTTACCTTAGGCAAATATCTCATTTCTCAAAATAAATACATAGGTATTTAATAGAGAAATCAATCAACAACAAGAAAAGCACTGACACATCACAATACATTTTATAACGTTACAGAGAAACAAACACAGATTGATGAATCAAGCATTTGTTTATCAGAAAGAAGGAATCCATTGGTTACTAAGGAAAACCTAAGGAAAATGGAAAATAAAAGCACCAAGAGGGGTGGAAGGCGAAAGGAGTCTGTGTGTCTGCTTCCAAAAGAAAGAAAAGGCAGGTGGAAGGAAAGAAAAATAGAATGTGGCCATAAAGCTACATAAAATGGGACTCTCACTTGAAAAAATTAAGATAAACTCCAGCACACCTTGTGCGTTGTACATGCTGACAGAAGGGTTGTTACAGACCGCCGGTTCCCCAAGCAATGTATTATAGGGATTGTTAGTACCATGCGGACGAAGCAGAGCATTGCTTATAAGATGATTAGCCATGGCTCCTGGAGCAGCCCCATAGAGAGACAGAGAAAAAAAAAAAAAGGTCAATCAGGCAAATGTGTTTGAAAAAAAGAAAGGAAACATTTAGAATGACAACAGTTGATATAGCCCTGATTACAGGCAGGCAGCTAATTAGACTCAAAAATATATGCCACTAAAGCACACATGTTTCCAATAATGCACATATCCGAGAGTCACTGGGAAAGAAAATGGTTTACAATGTTGATTAAGTCACATTTAGGGTGTTCTCTTTCCCAAAATATAAGCAAGAATATACTCCCATGCTTGCTAAAAATAAAAAAAAAAATTAAAAAAGCAAAATATAGTCTTCCATACAAACAAAACAAAACAAAAGCTGGAAAAAAAAATTAAAACACAGAAAGAAAAGCCAAAATAAACAAAACATTCCCTCATTCACCGAAACGATTGTGTTGTTCTCAATGAAAATAAAAAAAGAATAAAAGGCAACATTACGATAAAACACTCATTTGGAGAGCGGTTGTTGACACAACAGAAGAATTTGACATTTCTTAAAATTCTGTGAAAGGAATTCCTTAAATTGAAATAAAATAAAGTATAATCACTCTTATTAGTACACCGTAGTAAGCATACTAATTAGGTGAATTTACAAATCTGATAAAATAATCATATGGATATTATTTTAAAATATTAAAAAAAATATTCACTCCATAATATCCAGCACATATATAATTCCATTTTCCATTTTCCAATTGGTTGTTCAACTTTGGGACAGCAAAGCCACAAAGTAAAATTATTTCATCTCTTTATGAGTAGATGTACTTAGTTATAACATATCATCAGTATGAGTTGCAACCTCCCACCTTCCAAAACTCCTTAACCAAAAAAAGCAAAAGATCAGAGGAACAGTTTGATTAAATATAACTAAGCCATGTATCAAATGAATGCAGAATGCATGTTTATGTTAGATGATAAAGAAAATGTGACTGAGGAAAGGAAAATGCAAATTGTATGGGGATAGTCAGGTTAAACACAAGTATATGGTAACTTCAATATACATATTAGAGAATTAAAATACAATCTACAGACCAGGAGAGGATATTTGCAAACAAATTCAAAAAAAGACTACTATCTGGAATATAGAAAGCACTCTTGAAAGTCAAGAATAAAACAACAACAACAACAATTTAAAAAAACCCAGGGCGCCTGGGTGGCTCAGTTGGTTAAGTGACTGCCTTCGGCTGGGGTCATGATCCTGGAGTCCGGGGATCGAGTCCCGCATCGGGCTCCCTGCTCAGCGGGGAGTCTGCTTCTTCCTCTGACCCTCCCCCCCTCATGCTCTCTCTCTCAAATAAATAAATAAAAAATCTTAAAAAAATAAACCCAAAACAGAAAACAAACAAAAACCCAATCCAATTAGAAAATGGACCAAAGACATAGACATTTCGTAGCAGAGGATATACAGGTGGAAAACAAGCCCATGAAAAGAATTGCTATTAGCTACTGGGAAATACAGATTAAAACAACAGTATGGTATCACTACCCTGATAACATGCTGAAAATTTCAGTGGTGACAACATTAAATGCTGACAAGGGTGAAGAGAAACTGGATCATTCATACTTTGCTGAGGGAATGTAAAATAGTAGAGCTACTCTGGAAAACAGTTTGGCAGTTACTTATAGAACTAAGCATGCAGTTGCCGTACCACCCAGCAATCATACTCTTGGTTGGACATTCATCCCAGATGAAATGGAAATTTACGTTCATGTAAAAACCGCATGGATGTTTATGCAGCTTTATTTATAATAGTCCATAATGGGAAACAGCCCAGATATCTTTCAACTGGTGAATGGTTAAACAATCTGTGGCACATCCTTGCAATGGAATACTATTCAGCAATAAAAAGGAACAATTATTGATACACATAACAAACTGGATGAATCCCTGGATAAAAATAGAGAGTAAAAAAGACAATCTGAAGGTTATGTGCTAAATGATTCCATATATATTTCCATATATATATATATAATATTCTTGAAATGACAAAATTATAGAAACAGAGAAGACATTAGTGGTTGACAGAGTTAAAGATGCAAGGGGGAGGGAAGTGGATATGGTCATATGATTATAAAGAGGCAACATGAGGCTTCCTTGTGGTTATGGAGCTTCTCTGTGTCTTGACTACAGTGCTATAACACAACACACTCTTGTGACAGAACTGGACTGAACTAAACACACACACACACACACACACACACACACACAAATACAATTAAATATAATTAATATTGAAGACATCTGAACAAGATTGCTAGATATTGGTCAATATCTTGGCAGTGATTTTGTAGTATAGTTTTACAAGATATTATTGAGGAACACTGGGCACAAGGTGTGCAATCTCTTCATTATTTCATATAACTGTAAGTGGATCTATGTTTATCTCAAAATAATAAATAATCTATAAATGAAACAAAAATGTTAAGTTATTTGTAGAAAATGTAAAAAAAATGAGAAGAAAAAACTTGGCCATGGTAGTTTTAATATTTTTTTTGAAATCATAGCTCTTTGTGATACAGTAAATTACCAATCAAATAATACATACTTTATCTTGTTTTTTATTTTTTAAAGTAAGCTCTATGCCCAACAGGGGGGCTTGAATTGATGACCCTGAGATTAAGAGTTGCATGCTCTACTGACTAAACCAGCCAAGTGCCCCAAATAACATATACTTTAACCTCAAATATGGGTAAGTGAACACCTCTAGAGTTACAGGACAATATAGCTTGTCAGATCTCTAGAGATGGTAGGTTTCAATTCTTATAGGAAATAAGCCATGCGTATGTATTCTATACATCCTGTGAAGAACTAGCACAGGACTAGCACAGAATTTTTCACTTATTAAATGAGTATTTGCTGAAATTGTACAACATATACATTCAAATGGTTTTAACACAGTGAGATGGCAGATCTTCAATTTATCATACAATGAGTCAATCAGGCTATTAACTTCCACTGATAAATTAAATATATAGAATACTAGCAAGGAAAACTACAAGGAGCTGGCTATAGTGCCTTTTAGATAAGAAATGGAATATTGTAGGGACGCCTGGGTGGCTCAGTCGGCTAAGCGTCTGCCTTCAGCTCAGGTCATGATCCCAGGGTCCTGGGATCGAGTCCCGCATTGGGCTCCCCGCTCAGCGGGAAGCCTGCTTCTCCCTCTGCCTCTGTCGCTCTCCCTGCTTGTGCTCTCTGTCTTTTTCTCTCTGACAAATAAATAAAATCTTAAAAAAAAAAAAAAAAAGAAATGGAATATTGTAAATCTTAAACATGTGTATCATTAATGTTACACAAATTTAAGACTGTTAGAGACTAGATTGGGTTTGCACAACATTTTTAAAAAGCAAATTACCTGTAAATTGTACCTGATACCTAACATTTATTATTGTAGCTTCTTTCAAGTAAAAAGGAAAGTTAGTCTTCCAACACAAATGATTACTTTCTAAAATTACTCTAAGAATTTCAATAGAAAATGAAATGTGTAAACAACTTAAAATGAACCAGGGTAAAAACCTTAAAAATAGAAAATTGCTCAAAATCATTACATTCTTTCACACATCAAATAAGGGTTAGACCTTTATGGCTGGGGCTTACATCTGTATTCTATACATCTTCCTTCATTACTACATATGACTTAATTTGGACCAATTAAAAAACAACAAAGCTGTAAAAATTGCATGCTACTCACCCCCCCCTTGCTTCATATGGATTACAAAAGGAAATATTCCTTTGTCATACCTATCTATATATATTTTTTTCTATACCAATGTAAAAGAATATACTCGTTAGGCGCTTTAGGATAAAGAAACAGGTGAGTTGGGAAGAACCAAACATAAGCAAAAAGCAGGTGACTCAATATTTTGTTTTCTGTTTATCATTGTTTATAAAAAATTAAAATATAAGGACAAAAAAATTTAATCATACAAAAATGGAGGTCTGTAGTTGAATTCTAATGAAGCTATCAAAATTGTGACAGATAATCCATCTGGCTACAGCTTTCCTAGCATAAAGTTCTAAACCAGTTCTTGAAAGTATTTTCTAGTTTTTGAATGTACTTGAAGACACAGTTATTAAACTACTAACGTAGGAAGACTGAGTTTTTTAATCAATTCCCACTCATCTTGGAAAGGCCAGCAACAATCACAGAAATGCCATGCTGTGACACAGTGTTGATTAAATGCAACAACATTCAGTCCCAGCCACATGGCTTTGGTAGGTGCTTCCTCAAATCTGGGTGCAATCCAGATCAGATACTGATCTATAGCCTAATGAGTGACATGCAGTCACAATTAGAGATCCACCTGCCTTTAAACCTACACCCACACAAACACTTATAAAAATAGTCTAAAACTTTCCAACAAAATACACTTTTTTCTTTATCATTGGTATTCAGGGCCTTTTTCCTGATAGAAAGTGAATCAGTTATGGATCAGGTTTATGGATTTGTAGTTTGAAAAAATAAGGGATATGTTTGAGTAACCAGTTATCTTGTCATTTGATATCCCTAGAGTAAGAAGGCAATCCTTTTTCCATGGATATTCAAAGCTTGCAAGAGGTCATTTATCCTGCTTCCATTCCAAACAAGTGCAACAAGCCATTATCACATGGTTCCTACAGTCCCCACTCTCATTTAGTCATTTCAGTGGTACCTTTGAAAGGTGGCCCTTACCATGTCAAAAACACTGGCTTTCTGTCAATGCCTAGATCTCTGAACTGAAAACTTGTCTAAAACCTGTCTTCTTGGGTCTTTAGTGTGCAAAGTTACTTTTGTCTTTCTCTATAGCTGCCCTGCATTTCACTTGTCTTTGCTGAAGCCTATTCTGTTTGCTTCTTGCTGTTTCCCCAATTTACTCAGGTGACTTTGAATTCTGATATTATTTTCCAAGGTTCTGTCCATCCTGTCTCTTCCTCTTCCCTCCAACTTCTGATTTGTAAACTTCCCTTCTAATAGCTGTGAAATTGCTGCAGACTTCCAAGAAGATCAGTGGTTACAGACCATCTGTCACTGTTTTTCAGCTGAAAGTTAAGCTTACTGGTTAGTCAGGTTGAAGACACAAATAGGCTGATGTTGCGGGGTGGAGAAGATACTTACAACACTACGTATGGGAAAAGAATGTTTATGTGCAAATTCCACTAGAATGTAAGCCCTGGGAAAGCAAGGAAGACACTGGGTTTTATTTTTTTATTTTTTTTTAAGATTTTATTTATTTATTTGAGAGAGAGAGAATGAGAGACAGAGAGCACGAGAAGGAAGGGGATCAGAGGGAGAAGCAGACCCACCGCTGAGCGGGGAGCCCGATGTGGGACTCGATCCCGGGACTCCAGGATCATGACCTGAGCTGAAGGCAGTCGCTTAACCAACTGAGCCACCCAGGCGCCCAAGACACTGGGTTTTATGACTGCTCTATACCAAGTGTCTGGAATAGTTCCCGGGGCTTGGTAAATATTTGTTAATTAATGAAAAAAAGGTGAAATCTATGGCATCCTTAATGTATCAGACTAAAGCAAGTCATTTTAGCAATTATGAGCAGTTTTCTAATTTGAGCAAATTTCTTAAGAGTGTCAGTTGTCCAATTCATAATGTGATTTCTTCATTTCCTTCTAACACTGTACCAGATCCTATAATATTGAAACTTTAAAGCAGTTATAAACAGTCACATGATTATTTGGAAAAACAAAATGCTACCTGAATACTAACTGCAGATAATACAGTAAGAGGGGGAAAATAACTCGGCACAGCCTGCTGTGACTTAAAATAAAATCTCAAATTGGGGGGACGCCTGGGTGGCTCAGTTGGTTAAGCGTCTGCCTTCGGCTCAGGTCATGATCCTAGGGTCCTGGGATCGAGTGCAGCATCGGGCTCCCTGCTCCACGGGGAGCCTGCTTCTCCTTCTGCCTCTGCCTCTCTCTCTCTCTCTCATGAAAAAAAAAATAAAAAAAAAAGCTCAAATTGGGTAAAAGAGCTCAAAGTAAAAAAAATCTCCAAGTGGCTATGTAAGAGTAACTGCTCCTTAATTAATCTGACTCACTAAATCCTGGGTATAGTCTAGTCAAAACTGCTCCTTTGCTGTCACAAACAAGGGTTAGCTCTTTAAAAAAACCATGGAAAAGGAGTTAAATTGAATTTCAGTATATGCGAATCATCAACAAAACTGTCAACAGTGAGCCAACCACAAGATCTTTTCTGGCGAAAGCAGGACACAAAGCAAAAAGGATTTTCATATTCCATACTGAAAAACTTCGGGAAGTTTTTCTGACAATTATTTGAAAGTCGGATCCTAAAGCCACTGAAAAGTATTAAATGTAAAACCACAGACTTTTTAAAAAGAGTCTTTTTCTTTTTTACTTCTTTTCTATCTGAAGATAGAGATAGATATAAAAGTTTTTTAATGAGGGCAATTTGAATGGAATAATAATGAGTACACTCTTTTCCAATGCATAGTTTTACCACAAAACTGTTGTATTTCTTTCCTTATGAAAATAAAATAGGGCGCCTGGGTGGCTCAGTTGGTTAAGCGACTGCCTTCGGCTCAGGTCATGATCCTGGAGTCCCGGGATCGAGTCCCGCATCGGGCTCCTTGCTCGGCAGGGAGTCTGCTTCTCCCTCTGACCCTCCTCCCTCTCGTGCTCTCTGTCTCTCATTCTCTCTCTCTCAAATAAATAAAGAAAATCTTTAAAAAAAAAAAAAGAAAATAAAATAGATGTTTTGACATGGGGAGGCATTGAACGACAGCACTGTCTAGGCCAGTTCACTGTGCTACGTGTAATTGAGGCCTGGAAATCAAACGTAGAGCTGCAGGCTTTGAAATTGTGAAGTAAAAAAACAGATCCGAAAAAAGATGACAGTTGAATCCCACTTGAATCCATACTATATCATTCAGAAACCTAATTCAAACAACGTCTCTTCTTGACAGCAGGCTACCAAAAGTACATCAAAAAGCTCGTAAAAGAACTTGAATTGTCACTCTGCTCGGCCCCTCACACTTTTTTTTTTAAATGTACTTTCCTTCTTATTTGTTCTTATTGGGTAAGCAAAGTTGTCTAGTTATAGACCTTGGTGTTCTAATGAACCAACTGAATACACCATTCTTGAGAGTCACATACCAACATTACTAATTTTCAAATTGTTGTTATTTATGAATATCTAAGATGGTAAATGTTCTGTTTTATTCCAATAGAACAGTTTTACCTGGATAGGTCTTTCTTCTTTAATATACCGTGTCCTCCATTCTATTCCCTCATGGTTTTCTCTCCCTTGATTTGACATATTTTGCTTTTATGAAGTCATTTCCAATACATATATTGACTAATGCATATAAATCAGAGTTCTATATAAAGCAGAGTTACTACTGGCTGATGCCTCTCTGCTTCTGTCTTCAGAACTTAATTCTGGCCCATAATGAGACTTCACTTCATACAAGTAAAAAATAGTTTCACTAAAGATGGCATTTTCCATAGAATTTTAATACTAACTTCAGTGTTAAGCAAGGGATCTTTTGCCAGGAGATAGTATCTAGTGAGTTGTGAGACCCTTAGAATTGAATGTAAAATTGTATGTTTGTGTGGTCAGTTGTGCATATGCACACGTGATTGCATTTCTTTCTTGTGAAAGGGTCCCGTGACTTTGATTTTCTTTTCAAAGAGCTAAGAAAACTGGTATAGAGAAAAAAAAAGATAAGTCTTCTTTCCTTAGTGAGTGAACTATATTATAAACAAGAAAACTGGAAAGAGTGAATCAGAAGTACCCCAAATACGTCTTATGAATATAAGAATCATCTGATGAATTGCAGTATAACATAATGGAGAAAAGTTATAACTCAGAATTTAGAAGTGAATAAAATTTTAACATTATCTAATCTCTACCATCATTTACTACATAAAGAAACACAGGCCCAGAGACATTTATAACTTATTCAAGGTCACACCTGACTCTGGTAGTTTTATTCAAACACATTTAAATCAGTGATTTTCAAACATTTTTTAGCATCCTCTCCCAAAAATATGTTTCAATAAAATTTTATCAGGAGCCTTATAGGAGTGCATTACTTCTCTCTTGTATGCTTTTCTGTAATGTTCAATTATTTAATTTTTATATTCATGTATTAATTTATATTACATAAACAAACAAAAATGAAAGCTAATCAATAAAAGAGACTTCCAGAACTCTGGAGAACTGATTCAATAGGTATTATCTATTTTAAGTATTTTGTTTCCTATTTTTTTCTTTTTCTGTATAACAATACAGTATCAACATCACACACAATCTACAGAAAGAGTGCAGAAATGATTAAGTTCAATTTTAAAGGGCTGCTTTATAAAATAGGAACAGCCATTTTAATCAAGACCAAGTTGTTTATAATAATGAACAAAACTAAAAGAATCTATATGCTATCCTTAAAAATTATATAAAAATAACTTTAAAAATCACAGAAACCATAATTTTATATTTTGCACTGTTTTTATTCAAATAATTAATGAAATTATAAAGTGTCAAAGAAAAAATATTTTATTGAAAGCCAAGAACCCTTTCATCATTTTTTTCTAAAGTCATAAGTTCAAGAGCTGACATCTTGATTTATCACACTGTGCACTTTTAATAGCCAACAAGTTTGCTATTAAATTTTAATCAACCTGCCCTATTAAATTTCTTTCAAATGGTTCAGAGATAACTTCAGCTTCTTTTAATAGCAAATTCATTCACTGGGAATCTATTAATATGGACTTCAATGACATGTTTTCTCCAAAGTACAGATTGGGCTATTGTTAGTTCAATATGAAATTAAATATTCTGAATGCAGAGGTGTTGTCTCTGTTTTAATAGATAAGCTCAGAGTTTTAGATATGGGAACCCTAGAAATTACCTTGTCTATCCCCCCTTATTTTGCACTAATTGGCTTTATAGATGTCTTCTTGTTCAGACACATGAGTTTTTCTACAATAAATGCTTAGTAGTCAAATTACTGGGCCACACACTGTCCACATTTCAATTTAGAACATACTGCCAAAATTCTGTCAAATGTATTTGTACCAATTCACACTTTCATGAGCAGTATAAATTTTTCAGATTCTTATTAGCACTTGGTATTGTAAGCTTCATATTTTTGCCAATCTGATGAGATAAAATGATATCTCATATTACTGTTATACTTTGCTTTTCCCTGATCATCATAAAGATGGGGTAATATTTCATGTTTATTAGCCATAAGGGTTCCTATTTTGTGAATTGCCTGTTACCTTTTGCCTATCTATATTGATTTGTAGACATTCTTTATACAACTTAGGCATAACATTTTGTTTGTTATATGTTGTTTACACCTTCTCCCAATATCTTACTGTTAGAAGTAGTGTTTACATTTTGAGGTAAGAACCTTACCTTTTTCTTATAATTTAGAATCTGTGTTTTGTTTTTAAGAACTCCACCTTTAACCTAAAATCTAATATATATATATATTTTTAAAGCTCTAAAGTTTTATTTTTTGTATTATATATTCTTATGTATTTTATATTATATCCTATATTACATTATATGTTGTAATTATATATAATAATTTTACGTAATTAACTGAAAGCAAAACTGCTTAGAGATCTTTGGTTTTCTGACTGCTCAAGCCAACAGCAGCAAAATTAAAACCCAGAATTCTTGGTGAATCTTTGCTGCACAATAGTGTAAGAGGTTAATCTACAGTTGAAATGATGAACATATGTTATTTAGACATTCATCTCTAAAACTCATCCTTTGTGTCCAAAGGCATATATTTCTGTGTGCTATTAACTTGGGACATGTTGAATACCTTTGGACATTTTTGAATACATTTCATAGTACTAAAAACAAAAAATACTAAGCCTAAAGTTTGCTTAACCACGGCAAAATAGCAGTAAATTACAGTTCTTTTTAGTAAATCAAAGGAATTTATCAAAAGAATATTTATCGTTGTCATTGTCATTCACACTATAACTACTTAATTCATTTTCTCTACATTGGATTATCTCATAGTGATATCTGTTAATGGTATGTAGTCAATCCCACAGATATATGTATTTGTAAATCACACATTGCTTGTGCATTTTCACTTAATAAAATACACCTCAGAAAAAAAGAAGGTAAGCAAAGTATAATAACTACTTAACAATATGAAATGCTTTACCAATGTGAATAAAATATGACTTCTTATATAACACTCTGCCCTACATTGGCATATTTTCCTATACATGCAGAAGGTCTATCCTGGCTAAAACCTGAATATTAAATTTGGAACTGATATTTAAAAAAATATGTCTGAGAAAAATAAATTAAGACAAAGTATCTGTGAATAAAGAGATTCTTGATAACATTCAGAGAAGGCCTATTTTATCATATAATCATAATCAGTTCTGTCCTATTTAGGGACTGAGGCTGTTCCAGGAAACTTACATTGTTTCTACTTTTCTACATCAAGATTAACTATCTTCCTTCAATCTATGTATCCTCTCAAATCTTTCTTAATTCTCCAGTGATTTTCTGGGGCTGTAAATTACGTTCTATGAATGTGATGAGTAACTTGTCTTAGTTTTTGAAGCACCTGCATTCCTTACAGTAATAAATTATGTAGAAAGTCTATTATGAAAATCATAGGAGAACCTATCACAGGATGCAGTGTATACTTTTAAATGGCATGCAGTATATAAGGTTGAGCTATATAAAGTGGATGCTTCTGTATGCAATGTAATTCAATAAAGCAGAAATTAATAAATTATTGGTAATGACAATTTAAGTGTATTTTTTCTACTGAGGACTCTTTTTGGCTAACCATATATCCCTCTTCCATGATTTAATTTTTCATGTAATTGAATTAATTTCTATTTACTTTCAAAGTAGTAGATACAAATTAATACAATCTATTTCTTTGAAAAAAACAATTTGAACAAGTAATGACATTGTTATTTAACTCTGGATGTACACTACATTTATATCATCACAAGCTTTATGTTTATAATGCAGTAGGAACGTTTTTCCAGATGAGAGGTACAGTCAGCTTTTGTTTTTAAATTTTAATTATAAGACATTTCATACTTTTTGTTAAAACTGGAATTAGCACATAAAAATAGTAAGTTTAATTTAAACATTATCAGTATTTATTTGAAGTTAACTCAAACAGATTTTCTACTTGTTCAAGGCATTTTTATGTTGCCCTGACAGATGACAATATCAAATTCAAAAGTACAAATATCTGGGGAAAGTTTATATCTTTGGCTGGTGCTATACTGAATTATTATAGGCAGAAGATATTTACCTATTTTTAAAAACAATCTTTGCTCTGACTAAAATGTTCATCCTTTTACTGAAACATAAGAAGTTAAAGATAAAAGATTCTGTGAATAAAATACCTTGAGACCTTCCAGGAAAGAAAAGAAGAATGATTATAAAAATCTTCTTGCAACCTAAGTCCTAAAATTGGACAATAATATATAGCAAATCAGCATATTCCATATCAAGTAGTTTTGAAAAGCAATGCCAATCCATCTCTCCAGAAGTTCACAGTGTTTTAAAGCTTTTCTTTCCCCAAATGAATAGGATGAATCCACACTAAAGAAGTACACCTAGCACAAAATAAAGTAGAAGGACATGAAGAGTACGTGAAGGAAATTAAGAAATAAAGATGTTAAAATTGTGGTGTTAAGAATATCATATTTCTATGTGAAGTGAGAAAAATATCTTTATTCTAGTCTTAGCAAGCTTCATGAAAAACTGTCATCATAAGAAAAGAGTGAACATTTTTGTTCTCATGAGTAGGGCTTTGCAGTCAGAAAGATCTTGTTTAGAATCTAGATTTCATCCTTTATTAGCCATTCCACTTGGACAAAAAACCCAGCTTCTTCATGGATATAAAGATAATGGATGAATAATGAATAGTGTACAACAGATAAAATCGTAACTATACCCACTAAAGGAGAAATCCCAAAGCAATCAAAAACTATAAGAGCCACATTGTGTTCTATTAGAGGAAAGAACACCAGAGATTTCTGAAGAGGAGTATGTATATTTAGTTCTTAAAAAGATATTTTTTTGAAAAATTACATCCTCAGCAACTTATATGAAACAACAGTAATATTTCAAAAATAAGTGGAATGTTTTAGAGTGCTATATTTAGAAATTATCAAGGTAACTCACTGTAGTTTGTTTGATTTATAATAAGGAGATAAGAGATACTGCTAACTATATATAAGGCGGTAAGATAATAAACTATAATAATGATGAATCTACATAGAGAATTCTCTTTGTGAAGCGATCTCTAAAAGCTATAACAATAATAATAATAATAGTAAAGTACAAACCATATTTACTATTGTGTAGTTGGCTGTAAGAGGTTGGATGATTTAAAGGATTCATACCAAAGAGACAAAGTTAAAAGCAAAGCATAAGAAGGATTCACTGGGCAAGCATTTAAAAGTTTTATTTTTTTCAATTCCTGCCAGCAATTTATAGCAAGAACATTTGCCCCTGATTGCCTAGAAATCAATATTTAATATATTTCATTTTGTAATGGAGAAGTCATTCTGAAAATTATTTGGTCTCCTTGAGTTAGGAATCAAGATATTAGTAGCACTGTTTAATTATCTATTTGGCATAGCATTTCATTTTAAAATCTGTACATACCTTGCTTTTGTGTTATTAAACTGATTTTCCTAACACAGAAGATACTCTTATTTTATTGTACATTTTCTGATTATGTCTTTATTGATGACATGTATAAAAGGAAAGGAATTAACACAGAGAGTACTATTGCCTCAATTACAAATCAAGAATATAAAGGTCAAAAAATATTAGATATAGGGGCGCCTGGGTGGCTCAGTCCTTAAGCGTCTGCCTTCAGCTCAGGTCATGATCCCAGGGTCCTGGGATCGAGCCCCGCATCGGGCTCCCTGCTCGGCGGGAGGCCTGCTTCTCCCTCTCCCACCTCCCCTGCTTATGTTCCCTCTCTCGCTGTGTCTCTCTCTGTCAAATAAATAAATAAAATCTTTAAAAAAAAATATATTAGATATAAATGTAATGATGAATCTCAAATGAAAATTGTTTACATGCCATATGATACTTATAATATTTGCACTCATATTATCATAATGCTTGTTCGTAATAAAAAGTAATTTGTTATATGAGTCCACTTTGATTTATTAGCCATGCAAGTACTCTTAGGCAAGTACTCAACTATCACATTAATGCATTTAACTGTTTCTGCAGATTTCACAAATAGATGTCAGATTATAGCAGGATCTGGTTAATATTTACAAACAATTTTATAATCTTTCAGAACAGCAAGGCTTTTGGGAAATATAACATATTTTATGCATATAAAGCCATATTATAATATTTACTGAGATTAATAAAGTACAGTAAATGAGTATGAGGGTTTCACCCGTTTAGGCTTTAATTTATAGAAGTCATTAATTGCAGTGAAACACCACTTACAATTTTTCATTTGCATTTTTCTTTATAAACACAAAAGCAAAATATGTTGAGTAGCCTGAATATTAACGAAGTGACAGGTGATTTATTGTGAAGTTTCTTCTGCCTTGGTGACCAGCCTCCTGGGAAAGACAATACAGGCTCTGAGAAGACATGAGTTTAAAATGGGAATGAGTCGCATCCCTGCTCTGCTACATAAGTGGTTATTGAGCAGGGCTGTATGAATCGAACTAGTATTCTCTGAGCTTCTGAAGGGCAGGATAGGGCTTGGAGGAAAGAGAAGGCAGTGTTTGCTTATATCATTATCTAAGGTAGGGAGAAGAAATATTTTACCTTTATTTCTTCAATGTTAAAATACGGTTACAAATCAAAAGTGGAAAGTACAACTAGGCAGATATAATGTGCATTTAATTACTAATTTAGAAGAAACAATTCAGTTTTATTAGTTTATCTCTTTTTGTTAGCCTCAAGGGTAGCACCATTTTAGGTAAATTATTATTTCTTTTACTTGGCATTCAGGTAACTACTTTATTCTTCCCACCTATTATTAGAAAATAAAAAGGAAAGAAAACCTTCAGTAGTGAATGATGAATTTTAATATCTAATTATCTGAGAGCACTGGCAAGGATCAGTTTTCATTTGTTAGAAGATGTAAGGGAACTTCTAAATAAAATAATGATAAGAGTACTTATTCTTTTGTAGGCACTGTAGTAAGGAATTAACATACATAAACTCACTTAGTCTTCTCAAGGTCCCTGTGAAGTGGGTGCTTTCTATATCCCCACGGCATAGACACTGAGAATATAAGTAATTTACCAAAAGTCACTGAGTTAAACTCCATTCTCAAAACTACTATGAGTAAATAAACAATTTGCAAAGTCTGTTTGATGATGACTTTCCCCTTTAAATCAACAATGTTCCTAAAAGGTGAGGCCACCTTTCAGTAGGTAGTTGTGCCACTGAGAGCCAAGATTTACCCTTAAAATTTATGAAAAGATTGCCATAGGCCATCATAATTATGCCGATTACATAAATTTACTGAGAATGCATGTGTAGACTAATACGAATCTGAACCTTGAAAGGAGAATCCATCAACTTTAATAAATATGTGCTGCACATCAACAGAAGAGACAGTTTTCAGTCACACAACACTTAGATTTGGCTTAAATAAATAAAGCTTTACTGGTCAGATCCCCATGTATAAAAATCGCATTAACTTCTGTGGGAGGTTGATGAGATGGAGGATGGGAGATAGGGGGACATAAAAATCCACTATGCTAGCCAAGCTATTGTTTCAGAAGAAGAAATGTCTTTTTGCTAATTCTGCCACTAAGATGGGTTACATTTTTATAATAACTCCACAGTTGGGGAGGGGGTTGGGGTGGAACATTTTTCATAATTCTTACATCGTATTGGTAGCAGCTACCAAGCAAAACTTGATTTTAAGCTGAAATTTCTGGTGTCAATTCAGCTAATTAAATAAAAAGAAAATGGGAAATGCAATTTTATTATTCATGATGAGATAAAGCCTAATAAAATCCAATTTCAGAAAATATCCCAATTTCTATATAGATCTATAAAAAGAACAGAAATGTTTAATCATTAACTGAACTACCAGAGAAATTTCCCAGCAAATGCTTCATTTGGGGATCAAATTTAAGTTTTAGAGGCATCGCTAATCTAAATTGTTCAGGATGAGGTTTGGCCAGCAGAGATTGTGAGTTGGAGATATGAGTCGGAAAGATTACATCAGCTACAAATTGTTTCTACCACTACTGGGAAGTTAGAACTACTAGAAATTTGGGTAAGGTTTCTAAAAATCTGGGAGAAGCTCGGGGGGATTGAGGATTGACCTCAAGATATGTGCAAATAGTAAATATTTAAATGAGCAAATGAATAAACCCTCCTGTGGCATTTTTGTAAAAACTTGAGTTTGGATCAGAGTTAATCCTCCTTAAAACTTTCTATAATCAACTATCACATTAATGCTCTTGAAAACCTCCTTCTGACTGTGTATGAAAGTGGCATCAGAGAAGTTAATGTGATCGTAGTCCTGGGGTACCGGCCTCAAGGAATTCTTAATTTACTTGAGTGAGTAGCACTGTAGCAAATAATTCAGAAGGGGAAAAAATATCTTACAATGTATAGGGAACATTTGGAAAACACCTTCACAAATACAGATATTCAAAGGACAAATGGAATGGAATGTGTAATGGAATGCTTTAAAGAGATGAGGTAACCAAATAACAAAATACCAAAGAGAATATATAAGAATGATTACACAAATTGAAAATTATCAATAAATCTTCCAAGGTTTTGCATAATTCCAAGGAATAAAATCACAAAAGCAATCAAGCTTATCACACTGGGAAATCTACACAGGTAATCTGATACATAGGCTGTAACAAGTTGGTTCAAGAACAGAATATTAAAGATGGTTTGAAAAAATAAAAACCATTGAGAAGGAGTTCTGTACTATATGGTAGATGCTTTATTCTTAATGGATCCCAAAGATGAGAATGACACATTTTTGTTTGGAAGAATAGATGGTAAGACATACAGAACTGTAAAATAATTATTCTTTTGATGAACTGAGCAGTGGTATGAATAGGAAAGAAAACCTAAAGTAGATACAGGATTAATTTTTAGACAACTTCTTATAGTTTTTGAGGCCAGAACTAAAGACAAAAATAAGAGATTTAATAGAGCTAACTTAGAAAGAAGGCAAATGGGGTTTAAAATGAACAAAAAATTGCTAGCTGTGAGAAACTGAGAATGAATGGGAAGTTAGACTATATGAAGATGCAAAGATGCAGGGCCTAGAATTTTTATTTTTATAATAGAGAATATAATCTTTTGATTAAACAGAGGTGAGTAAGTATGTTGCTGAGGTGACTGAAGTGTTTATCTGGAAAGGTGAATCTTGGATTTCACCTACCTAAATATGATACACACGCCTGAATGCAGGGAAGATAGGACCCTGGGAAATAAGACAAGATTAAAGAAGGAGGTTAAAGACTATCTTCAGAGATATAATATGAAGAAATAAAATTTTAAAGTACTCCACGTATCTGAGATAAAAAATAATGAGATGAGAATAAATCGAGGAGTTCTGACTTGGGGGAATAGGGAATTAATATGGGAAATCAAGAAGATCACTACGATGTCTACCACCATTAAAGTCAATGAGTGAAAAGAAGATTACATATCCTGAAGGAAAAGACCACTGCCTGGACACACTTCAAATCATAAATTCAATTTAACCCCCTCTCCAAAGTCAACGTTAGGGTAACTTATTGGATGTCACAAGAAATTGTATACCCTTCTTCAAGAGTAACTTTAAGAAATACTTTTAAAACTAAAGACTTTAAAACCAGATTTAAACACATGATAAGTCAATATAAAATATTATTATTTTCTCTAAATATATTTCAAATTGACCCAGTCATCCACATATCACATATTCCAAGTTGATGAAATTCTTGAGAATGAACTAAAAAGGCACAGCAATGTTATATATGAGTGACCTTAAAATCAAGGTCACAAAAATGTGTCCATTTAAAACAATTTTTAGTAAAGTCACATACCTTACAATCTTTACATGAATTTAGATCATAATGCTAGACAACATAATAATTTTACATGTGTAAAAAGTAATAATTTTACATATTTTAACCATCTTCACAGTAGGCAAATAAACAGTGCATCATTAAAATCACATGATCTCATCTTTTGTTTAAACAACAATTGTTCTATAGTTGCTGTGCTCATTAGATGCAATATACTCCTAATAATAAATCCTATTCATAAGGGTAGTTTTCTATCTAGGAACATACTGTAAATTTTCCATTTATGGGATTAGACAATAAACAAAATCTATCACTATGAAAGCAAATAGGTTCCTAAACTTTGGAGGCATTTGTAAGTAATTCGTTCTCTATGATTTGGAAAATATGTCAAAAGTTAGAGTATTCATATTTAAATAAATTTTCACACACTAACCATTAAAACTAAACTTGAAAAAGAGAAGGATATTTGGAGAATAATATGTAAATCAAAATCTAGCAAATAAAAACAGACTAATAATGAAACAAAATATAAGAAGGTAGGTGTTTTAGTGTATTTTCTTTATATTTGGAGGAATATTTGCACTCACTGTTCCTCCTTAGGCAAAAGTGATACAGAAAATTTAATATCATTACTAGGTTATGGCTATTATATAACTGTCCCAAATAACATGAAAGTCAATTAAGATTATGTGTAACATGGATCCCTATATCAAATTCAGCTTGGACACTATCTGTCCTAATTTCTTTTATGAAAATAAGATGGAAATTACTTGAGCAAAAGTAATTGACAGCACCAGCATCTGAATTTTTCTGAATCATAAGCTGTGATTGTTAAATTATTTGTTTCTAAGTAGTGTTTAATGTAACAAAAAGCTGAGAGAAACAGGTTTAAGTGGAACTAAAATCCTAGTTTGGGGATAGGAAAAAAAAAACAATGTTGATCATAAAAATAACTACTGAATATATACATCAAAAATATCTTTCTTAGGACAGTTTGATTGGAATAAGCTCATGCAAACACCATCTTTCCAGATAAAACTATATTCTAAATATTCCCCAGCAATGTCTGTAGTGTACCCTAACTCTACACAAATATAGCATCTACTCATTTTTCCTGCAATCAACTTAATTCTAATCTCCCCACTCCTCCGCCACCCCACATACACTAAAAAAGAGGGAGGGAAGAAGAGGGAGGGAAGGAGAAAGACAGAAGAATTAAAAAAAAAAAACAACCACGAACCAAACAGTAGATTAAGGAAACTTCATTTTAAAAATCGAAATGATGCCCTAGGAACATGATAACCAGAAGCACATAAACACACAAAAATCATTATATATATATTCTTTTTCCTCCTAGATCTTTAAATATGCTGGATAAGTTTGCAGATACTAAAATTACTTGTGATTTTTACCCCAAATATACAGAATGCCTCAAGTACGTATTAGACAGTATATTTTTTTACTTCCACAAAGACTATGAAATTGCTCTATGCCTGGGACAATGTGCAGGGACCATGTGCAACTCCATGATGCTTAGTAGACTATATAGCCACATAATTGCCCATTTTCACTGCTTCCAATGAGGCCTGACAGCTCACCAGTTTATTACAGTGGCAGATGACTAGAAAAAGAAAGTTCTCGTTGTCTAACTTCTTTTCAGAAAAGATTTCCTGAAAACTCAGGATTGGAAAAAAAAAAGGCTTATGAATAATGGAACACACTGCTACAGTCAACCAGGTTTTATAACCTTGCAATATTCCTATCACATGGAACAAGGTCCAGAAGTTGCAAAAAAAGCAATGCATTTAAGAACTTCTTAATCACAAAAGTAATAAATATGAAAAATCATTTCTAATTACCTCTGTTGAGTGACGCTGAACTGTTTATATCTCCAGTAATGAAGGAAGACTCTGACTGCTTTCGGACCGTGTCATTCCACATTCTACGAATTCGGCTCTGGATGGGGGAAAGGGAAAAACGGAAATGAACTCACCAGGCAGTGAATTTTCACACAAATCATTCTTTTTCTTCCTGTCATAGTTATATGAGACCTTGTTTCTGGCATCTGGCAAATACATAACTTCTACGTGCTTGCAGGACAGTAGCACAAGAACATCAGAAACTAAATTAGTGATAATAATTTGTTCTCATTAAGTGTATTCCTAAATGCTTATACCAAAAATAATTGTAACTATGAAAAAGCAATAAATGTAATGTACTATACCAATTTAAACATGTTGAAGGTATACAGACATGTACTCTAGATGGTTAGAATTTAATAATTTTAGTTTCTAAAGTGAAACAAATTATTTTCATTGTAACTTTTAAGGGAATGGGCTATTTAAATATGTATTAAATTGTCAGTTTTATTAACAAAAGATTTACTTTAAGAATTCAGAAACTTGCAAGAAAGAAAAAGTTTGGTAAGAAAAGAACACAGTATTATTAAAATGCTACTAAACTTAACATCTTCCATGTATTTTGTAAGACCAGTGTAATTTTACAGGTTACATATGATTTTAACTTTTCTTTCTTTTGAAGGAGATAAAGGAAGACAATTCACCCTTATTCATTTCTTCACAGTAGGTAGTTTTATCGAGAACCGAAAATTCTTACATCATTGTTTATATTCTCAAATTCAGTTTTTTAAGTGTCAGATAATTGAAGAAAGCGGCGTAGTATTTTTTCATTTGGGGAGGAGGAGATTTTTTTTCTGGTTTATTGTTCTGTTATTTTATTGAGTTAGGGATCAAAAAAGTATTAACAATCCCGTGAGGAGAAACAACATATTTTCAGCTTTTCCAAGGATGAAATAATTTTAAGAACTATTACTACTAGCAATGGTAGTAGCAAAACCAAGCTCACAAATGGATTATGCTCCAAATATATTTGAACTCCTTGAATAATAGGAGTATTTAATCTTAAAATACTAGACAATTTGTTTTATAAATCTTGGGACATGTTTATTCTTCAGAAATATTGTCTATATATTTTTTTTAGGTCAGCAAGTACACACACAGACACACCCACACACACACATACAGAACAAAACTAATCAAAGAATTAGAGGGACGCCTGGCTGGCTTAGTGGGGGAGAACATGTGACTTTTGATCTCAGGGTCATGAGTTCAACCCCACGTTGGGTGTGGAGCCTACTTAAAATACACAAATAAAATAAAAGAGATTAAAAAAATTTTAAATAAAAAAATAAGAAATTATAAATCCTGAGCACTTGAGAAATATTTCTATCAAAAAATACTTCAAAACTTCAAACTGAAATACTGGAAACAATTCTCTCACATTTGTTTTATTAATTAATTAATCAATCAATTAATTAAAATATTAATTACCCTCTACTGCATGCCAGAAGCTACTCTAGGAGATACAAAGGGAAAAGGCAAACAAAAAATATCTTTGTCTTCATGGAGCTACTAGATTAGTTAAGTGATAGACACAACAAATTATCACAAAAATAAAAGCCAAAGTAAACAATGTGCCCACAAATCTCCATAGAACCATTAATTATTATAGCTGAAAACTACAAACCCAAATGACTGTCAATGGTAAAATGGATATATAGAACAATATACAACAATAACAATAAAAAAGCAACAAAGCCTCCTGCGGCAACATAGATGCCTGAGGAAAGAAAGAAAATAGAAGAGAATAGGTACTGGATGATTTCATGTGAATAAGTATCAAACACATGCAGAACAAAATGTACTGCTAAAAGTTAAGATGGTGGTTACATTAGAGGTGAATGATGGAGAAAGTTTCCAAGGGTTTCTGAGGTATTCCCAACATTCTAATACTTGACCCAGGGAGGGGTAATGAATCACTGTGCATACACCTATATTTTGTGTACTTTTGTTAATGTTTGTTAGACTACATAATTAAAAAAAAAAAATGTGCACATAATGAGGGCATATGTCTTTGGCTAGGAAGTCTGTGAGACCCCACTGAAGAAGTGACATCTTAACAGATTTGATGGAATTATGATCGTTGTTAGGTGACATTTACATGAGCTTCCCCCATTACCTCATTTTATGTTAGTTTCCCTAACCTGGGCTAGCCACACTGGTTCTCTTGCCATTCCTCAACAAGCCAAGCATGCTTCTGCCTCAGGCTTGGGATAAATGTTTCCTCTGCCTGAAGTGTTCTTCCCCTAGATACACGTATGGATAACTCCATCGCTTTAAATTTTTGCTCAAATATTTTCTCCTTAAAGAGACCTATTCTTCTATTCCACCCACCTAACCCTGCTGTTTTCCTCCCATAGTCATTATCATCTTATACAACATGACCTATAATTATAATGTATTTATTTCTTAGTATTTATATATACTGTTCAATATTTTTTTTAAAAGATTTTATTTATTTATTTGAGAGAGAGAGAATGAGAGACAGACAGCATGAGAGGGAGGAGGGTCAGAGGGAGAAGCAGACTCCCCGCTGAGCAGGGAGCCCGATGCGGGACTCGATCCCAGGACTCCAGGATCATGACCTGAGCCGAAGGCAGTCGCTTAACCGACTGAGCCACCCAGGCGCCCTATACTGTTCAATATTTAATGTCTAATGTCTATACTAGATTTGAGGTTCTTTTGTCTTTCTTGTTTATTGTTATTGTTATTATTTGTTATTGATGTGTCACACCCTGAAATAATACCTGGTATAAGATAAATATTATATGTATGCCTACATAAAATACGTAAAATATGTATCTTATATGTAAAATCTTTAAACACTTCAATTAATTCTTTCTATGTTCTAGGCTCTATACTATGTAATTCTTCATTTATTCACTCATTGAAATCTCACAACAACTCCTTTAGTCAAGTACTCTTATTCATTAGAAAATTGATGTTCAGAAGTTAATTAGCATGTCCAATGTCACAGACTTAATTAAGTGACAAAACCAATCCACTCAACTGGCTCCTGATCTAGGTGCTTAACAGTTCACTACACTATGTCAAATAATAGATGAATAGAAAAAGGAAAAGATAAAATATTGCAGGCAGAGGAAAAGTATACATTATGTAGCAGAGAGCCAACACTTAAATGTTCATGGAATGAACCAGGACGATGTGGGGGTGAACAAAGCAAATCACAGAAGACTACATACAATAATATACCACTTCAAAAAAAGATTTTTTTAAAAGATTTTATCTATTTATTTGTCAGAGAGAGAGAGAGCACTAGCAGGGGGAGTGGGAGAGGGAGAAGCAGACTCCCCGCTGATCAGGGAGCCCGATGCGGGGCTCGATCCAAGGACCCCCGGGATCATGACCTGAGCCGAAGGCAGATGCTTAACAACCGAGCCACGCAGGTGCCCCCCAAAAAAGATTTTAAAAAGTAATACTAAACACCTTTTTGGAGGTGGAGAAACTATTAGAACACATCAGGGAAATGAAGAACAAAAGTCTTCTGGTTGCAGGCATAGGAACTGATTAGGGAGAGTTTTCAAGAAGGGAAAATATATGGAAAAATGTTCAATTCCTGAGTTGGATGTTCAATTCACAGGTGTTCATTTTACTACTATACTTCATAATTTAATAGATGTTACATACATTGTTTTATGTTTCAAATATCATATGATAAATGTAAATGCATCTACAGAGTCAATAAAACAAAAAATAAATGACAGAACAATTAAAGAAAGAAAGGTCGAAGTGGGAAGGACAATACTTTAGTCCACTGTTTTTATAAACACACATAAATACAAACCAATACATGTCTGTGAATATCTGTGTGATTATGGTTATTACAAAGCTTTTGTAAGTGATTATTAGCACCAGGAAGTAAGTATGGGGGAGCAACATGTGGAGAGGATTTTCACTTTTTAGTCTTGCCAGTCATGCTCCTCCATTATCTACACAGAAGCCACATGATCTTTATTATACGTGGATGATCTCTGGCCACTTCCTTTTCTAAATCATCTTATTGGCTTTCTAAAGTAACCAAAATAAAATCTAAATTTGCATACTCTTATAAATCATTACTGATCCATCTCTAGCCTTCTCCTTTGACTTCATCTCCCATTCACTGTCACCCAATTTAGCCAATGACATTCTTTCCCTTCCTGAGTTTGCAAGTCCTCCCCTACCTTAAAGGCTTTGTATTAGAGTTCTCTCACCTGGAATTCTCTTCCCCTGAATTCCCTTCCTGTCATTCAGAATCTTGGTGTCGATATCATCTTCCAAAATAGTCTTTCTCCAGCACTTAATCCAAGTAGCCACCTGCACTTTCTGTGTCAAATCACTACATTTGGATCTCTACCAGCTTTCATAATTTGATATTTTCCATTGGTTTGTTAATAAATTTTCTGTCTTCCACAACTGGAACGAAAGCTCCAGATCACAGAAGAAGTTGTCTTTTAACCACTGTACCTCCAGAGCTTAGAAGATTGCCATTATATAGAGGATATTCAATATTTCTTAGTAAAAAATAAAACATACAGAGATTGTTATTTTACAAGTTCTCTGATGTGGAAAAGGCATCCATAGTCCAAAATTTTACCTTAATATCAGTGACTATTTTAGACTATGGAAGGTCATAGTTAATATGAAATACATTGATTATTTTTACCTAAACAGACTGGATTTAAGTACCTGTTACTTTATGTAGGGTTGGATTGTCATAGTTAATCAGAATTAGTATTATATTAAGCATAAGAAAACAATGTAAGGTTTTTTTTTTTGAAGACTAGAATCGTGACATGAGAACCGTAAAAGCAAAGAAAAAATATGATACAGCTTTAAAATATATATCTGAAATTATATTCTTTAATAATGACACTATTAAGTGATGGCTGCTCTCATTTGTTGAGTACTTACAATTTGTTTTCAGTGTTTTGAATACATTATCTCAATCTTCCTAACAACGTAAGAAATAAGTATCATCACCACCACTTTAGAGATGAAAAAACTGAGGGTCAATGATATTAGGTAACTTGTTTTGTGTCATGGCTGGTACATGCCAAGACTAGAATTCAAACCAAGGACTATCCACACAGCAAGCTTATGATTATTCTCTTAACCTGCATTGCCCTATCTTTTAGCTTACCAGTATTGCTAAACATTACACAACTTTGTTGTAACATAATACATAAACTTCCAAATAGTATTGTTTCATTAACGGCATTTGTCAAATGACTACGGGATGGTGGTTGCTGAGCTCGGCTATATGAAAAGCATGTAGGAACTAATGAAGCTGGATGACATACAGGATCTCAGCAATTTCAGTTTAAAAGCTGTGGAGGTAAGGATTATCAGTTTGAAAATAAAGGTGTGGAATCTAAGGGCCTCACGCTAGAAGAATCATCCAGGTGTACCCTACAATTATGTGAGACTTCAGATTTCTAACTGACCAGTTTAGTAGTCCTACACTCAGAAATCTCAGCCCACCTACACTGGTACATCTGTTCCCCCTAATTTGCAACATTGTAACCTCAGTAAGGTATAGAAATAATAAATAAAATTCAAACTATTAATAAGTGTGTATTATATGTAGGTATAAGTTTCAGGTTTATTATGATAACTTGTGGTTGTTAATTTAAGTAGTAATAGTCGGACAGTTTGACAGTTATACATTCATTTTAAATTTTAGTTAGAAATGTTAGATTAAAAGATTACATGTGGTTTTACTCAGAAGATAGAAGAGAACTCCATCAGTGTGAGGAAAGTGTTTCTTTACAAGAACATTGTTCATTATCTTTCATTTGTAAGAGTCATTCAGGTGCTAGTTAGGGGTGTACAACTGTCCAGTCTGACAGTGAATGTGAGAGAATCAGATATATGATGTTTGTAAATGATATTTAAAGTCAAGGGTATTTAATTTTCTAAGCCTATAAATGGAATTTTTGGGAAATTTAATCTATTGAGTTTACAAGACAATTAAGCATTGAACAAAGAACACCTGAAGTGATCTTTCTTATTTTATACAAAATTACCAAATTTACAAAAAAAAATTAAGATGCAGAGTTAAAGGCTTAAGAAAAAAACTAAGTTCCTGATTTACATGTTTACCAACTTTAAGTCTTCTTTCGAAATCAATTGACAACACTGAAAAAAAAAAATGATTGGTTTTCCCACTGGATCAGGAAATCTTCAAAATATTAGTCGGCTAGTCTGAACTCAAACTCACTCATTGCCCACATAATGCTGTCTTTTGTTTCCCTGGCTCATTTTAGCATCGTCAAGTTGCTGAAACCTCTACCTAATAATCTTTGGACTCACACCATGGCCGGGGAAAAATGGCAGACAGGTTACTTGAAAGTTACGAGGAGGTTTACGGCTCCCCAGGTTGACAGCCAACGCCATGGCCACATCGAGTGCCGGACAGCTGGGAGCAGTACGTGGAGCAGTTAAGTCCATGATGCTATGATGGTATCCTTCGCTGCCCTGAGCCGTCTTCAGCTTGTCAGCAAGTCATATTAGTTAGGACTGTTTTTACTGAACATACCATTTAATAAGTACATGTGTTCAGTATGCAACACAGAGTTATTACACTGGCTAAAAGAGGTAATTTCCTTAAGAATCATGTATGTAAAATATTACTTTCTTAGAATTTTTGGGTAATGTGCCAAATTCCTTTTGTCATCTCCTATATTCATTCAACTAGGGATAATCTGAAATCATTAATTATTATGCAAATAATTATTATGCAAGTATTATTTCATAATTTTAGCGCAGTGTAGTTTTTGAGATATTTGTCATAATCATTCCTATTTGACACACTGAAACAACAACAACAACAACAACAAATTTGATGGAGTAAACACTTGGGGTAGAAAATAGTTCTGATCAAGAAAGGACAGCAACTCGTGACAGAATACAGGTAAGAGATATTTCATTTTAATGAACAAATATTTACCTGTGAGCCTGTGGAGTAGCGTCCAGGAGCTCGAGAACCAGATGTTTTCCCTGAGCCAATGGAACTCTCTGTACTTTTGCCACTGCAACAATGTGTTCGCAGGCATTTCCCATACTCTTTTCGTACCTAGCCAATTAAATATAAACTGCTGTTAGCACGCAATTCATTTCGGCTGGGAACTATGGTGTAAAATGTATGTGAGTTTCATTTTTAGGTAATTAATATAATTATTGCCTTGCCCTACAGATACAAAAAAAGATCTGTTCAGCATAGATTTTACAATATAAAATGATATTCAAGCCACCAACCTTGAAATTTTGCATAACTGGAGCCTTTTAAAATACGCACACATGCACACACACATGCCCAATCATGCTAGAACGCTACTACCTCTTAGTTCAAAAAATAAAGTTAAGACTCTTTAAGACACTATTTTTAGCCTCATAAATTTGATTTGAAGTAGCCTATTGGTCCGAACTGAGGTCTAGTGAGAAAGCCACAGAGAGAAGAGGGGATGGAGAAAGGGGGAGGGGGAGGGAAAGGAAGAGAAAAGAGAAAAAGAATGTTTAAACACAGAAGAAGGGAATGTATTGGGTTAAATTTCCTTTAAATCTATATTTCTTTGAAGTTTATTTCTCCTAAAAGAGGTCAAATTTGTAACTTTATAAAATTCAAAATATTTTTAACTTTTTCCCGCATAATAGTTCTCTTCAATAGTCACAGATTGCTTTTTTTTATTAAATTCTTAATCCTCATTGTAGTATAAAATCATGGGAAAAAAAGGAGATAAACATTTTTTAGTTGATGTTTTCAAGCAGGAAACCATACCAACAATGTCTGGGAAAACTTTTATCTTGTTTAAAATTATTATTACTGCCTCTTTAATCAAACAAGACGTACAAAAATAAACAGTAACTGCCCTAAATCATACTTCCGCTATCTACAACAACACAAATAATCCCCAACTATGTCTTTCTCAACTAAAAACACATTCTGGGACATTTTATTGGTTATACATTCCAAATTTATGTTCATTATGAAATAACACTGTATATATAATTATTCTTCGCTCTTTACATATTGAATTCACATGAGTTCATCCTTCCCATGATTTGTGACAATGTAATATCCCAATGTAATTTTATTTAAATCGAAGTTATAAATACATGCTTTTTTGAGGGATGGTATTTAGAATCAAAACCAAAAAAACAGGAGTGTGAATGATACATTAATAGTAGCATTCGAAACTAAAATTAGTTCATTCCATCAAAGATATAGCTGAATCAGAGATAGAATACATTTAGGTTTGTTTGAAGAATTCACATTTATTAAATGCTTATTCTGTGATAGGAACAACAATCTAGAGAAGGGTGAATCAAAGCTGGCAGGAGGTAGGGGGACCCAGAAAGGCTTCTCAGAGAAGAGGATTTCTGAGAAAGTCTTCAAAAGATGGGTTGGGATCTGTCAGGTTAGAGAAAGAAGTTGAAAGAAAGGACAGACAAGAGAGACAAGGGCATTCTAGGTATTGTGAACAGGGTGAGCAATCTTTGAGGACTTTCTCTGATCTCGAATACTAGCATTACATTCTTTAATATAGTTTAAATTATAGTGATATGTTTTCCAACCAGTCTCTTCTATGCTATATTTATGAATAATTAGAAATAATTAGTTTTATTCAGTGTTCAAAAGCCAATTCACATTTTATTTCTTTTTTTAAAGAAATAAGTTGATACCCACTTGTGTTTGTGTGTATGTCTAATATATATGTGAGGTTGGGACTATGGAGTGAAGAAGCTTCTAATTTTTAATTGCTATTTACCAGGAATTATGGTAGGTCCCTCCCTCAAAAGGACTCCGGGAAATAATTATTACCTACATTTTACAGATAAGAACACTGAAAAGGTTAAGCAATGAAACTAAACTGAAATACTGAAAAGATTAAGCAATATGCTTTTTGTGAAAAAATCCATATCTTATAGGTGCTCTATGGTCAGAAAACTCCTTCTAGGAGGCCACATTTCTACCATTAATGTGTTAACATTATTATTAAAGTAATCTATTAAATTATCCCTTTCTCTGTATCTGGAAAAATAGGGACAAATGTTTTAATTAGAATTTGAGAAAGCTTAAAATAATCTCTATCCAAAAGTAAGCACTATCAATTACAGTTTAATATTAGTCCTGAATTAACAAAGTATCTCCAAGAACCTAAACATTGATCATAACCTACATCCCACTTTGTTTTTCCTAATGTACTCAACAAGTATATTTTCTTTTTAGAAAAGAAAGTGTTTTTTAATCAAGTGATTTAAACCTAAACAAATATTTTAAGAGAGAGAGACAGAGAAAGAAAGAGAAAAACAGAACCACTCCCATTCCTGTTACAAAGGCAGCAATATTGTATAAGCCACAGGAATTCATCATGGACTATTTTCACTTTCCAACAAAGGTTAAATGTTCTGAACTGGTTATATAAACAACCAAAAAACCAAGATATCTAGTTATGCCAAATTCCATATTTAGGTATATTACTTACTGAATCTTTAGTGACTTTATTTTTCTGTGATTAATTTTGAAATGTTAAGCATGTGTTTTAGAAAGAAAAAAAAAGCAAAATAACATGGATTGTATCTATGAGATATTTTTCTTTAGATTACAATAAAAGTTAGTTGATCGTTCAATCATTTGCATATTCTAATCTACTATTTCACATGATACTCCATCTTACCACGACCAGATATGATATCTTATTATTTTAATATCATTCTAGAATATAGAAGATGGGAAAGAAACTATACCTCACCAATGGAATATTTCTTTTATACTCTCAGATCAGAAATAAAATAATTATGATACCCTCTGAGATTTATAATCAAGTACATAACAAAAGAAAAAGTGATAACTTTAATGTCACCAGTAGAAATACTGGTGCAATCCATCATGCAATCCACACTCAGAATAGGACTGATAACTCAAAGTTTGATTTTTGTTAATAAGTTGAATCAATCAACAAATAGCCCTACAAGGCAAAATATCTCAAAAATGGAATATTTCATATTTCTCTAATCAAAACATATGAGCAACTACATCAGCATGGGCACATCATTGAAATTCAGTCAGATGGCTTAAGAGAAACTTTTTAAGGGAACTAAGATTGTTAAAATGTGCATACTACCCAAATCCATCTATAGATTCAATGCAGTCTCTCAAAATTCCAATGGTATTTTTCACAGATACAGACAAAACAATCCTAAAATTTGTACAGAACCACACACACAAACACACCCCCCTCAAAGGCCAAAGTAACCCTGAGAAAACACAGCTGGAGGCATTATACTTCTAGCTTGCAAACTATACTACAAAGCTGCAGTAATTAAAACAGTATGGTGTTGGTATAAAAATAGACACATAGACCAAGAGAACAGAATTAGCCCCAAAATAAATGCTTGCATTTATTGTCAACTAATATTACACAAGGGAGCCAAGAATACTTGATAGGAAAAGGAAAATCTCTCCAATAAATAGTTTTAGAAAAACCAGATAACTACATGCAGAAGAATGAAATTGAACCCTATTGTACACCACTCACAAAATTTAACTCAATATGAATTAAGGACTGAAACATATGACTAGAAGGAAACTCCTATAAGAAAGTATAAGGGAAAAGTTCCTGGACACTGGTCTTAGCAATGACTTTTTGGACATGACATTAAAAGCTAAAGCAACAAAAGCAAAAATTAGTAAGTGGGATTAAATCAAACTAAAAAGCTTCTGCATAGCAAAATAAATATTCAACAAAATGAAAAGGCAATCTACAGAATTGAAGAAAATATTTGCAAATCATATTTCTATAAGAGGTTCACATCCAAAATATATAAAGGACTCATATAACTCATTAGCAAAAAACAAAACAATTCAACTACAAATGAACAGTGGAAATGAATAGATGTTTTTCTTAAGAAAATATACAAATGACCAACATAAAAAGATGCTCAACAGCACAGATCAGGGAAATGCAAATCAGAACCACAATGAGATATCACCTCACATCTGTTAGAATGGCTATCATCAAGAAGATGAGAAAAAAAAGAAAACAAGAGATATCAAGTATTGGTTAGGATATGGAGAGAAGGAAGCCCCTGTGCACTGTTGATGGGAATGTAAATTGGTACAGCTATTATGTGAAACAGTATGGAGTTTCCTCATAAAATTAAAAACAGAACTACCATATGATCTAGCAATTTCACTTCTGGGTATATATCCCCAGGAAATGAAATCAGAATCTCAAAGAGATACCTGCACTCCCATGGACTGCAGCATTATTCACAATAGCCAAGACAAGGAAACAACCCACGTGTCCATCAATGGGTTAATAGATAAAGAAGATGTGGTACATACATACAATAGGATATTGTTCAGCCACGAAAGGAGGAAATCCTGCCATTTGTGACAACATTGTTGGATCTTGAGGGCATTACGCTAAGTGAAATAAGTCAGATGGAAAAAGACAAATACTGTATGATGATATCACTCATATGGGCAAAGAGCCGAACTCAAAGAAACAGAGTAGAATGGTGGTTATCCAAAACTGGGGGTGAAGGAAATGGGAAGATGTTGGTTAAAGGGTACAAACTTCCAGCTATAAGAAGAGTAAGTTCTGGGGAACTAATGTAAGGATGATAATTATAGTAAACAAACCTGTAATATATACTTGAAAGTTGCTAAGAGAGATCTTAAATGTTCTCACCACAAAAAAAGAAATGGTAACCATGTGAGTTGATGGAAGCATTAGCTAACACTATGGTGGTAATCATTTTACAATATATGTGTATCAAATTAACACACTATAGGCTTTAAACTTACATAATATTATATGTCAATTTATATAAAGAATATAAATTTAAATAATTTAAATAAAGGAATAAAAAATATCCTAAGACATTTCTGCAATTTCAAACAAAACTACCTGTTTTGTTTGTTTGTTTTGTAAGGAAAAAGGTAAACAATTCCATGTTTTCTATATTCTCTGATGTTGGGCCATGTTCTTTTTTTTTTTTTTTTTAGATTTTATTTATTTATTTGACAGAGAGAGCACCATCAGGGAGAGCAGCAGAGAGAGAAGGAGAAGCAGGCTCTCCCCTGAGCAGGGAGCCTGATGCAGGACTCGATCCCAGGGCCCTGAGATCATGACCTGAGCCGAAGGCAGACACTTAACCACCTGAGCCACCCAGGCGCCCCATGGGCCATGTTCTTGATACCAAATAAAAATGCCACCAAAATTAGAAAATTCAAAACATAAGATAGATGAAAGAATAATATGCTTATTACTTGTTATTATAAATCATAAAAGTAAGCTTCTAAAGCAGGGGTTGGTAAATTTTTTCAAGAAGGGCCAGATAGTCAATATTCAGGCTTTGTCAACCAAGAGGCAACTATGGATGCTGTTTATATACTTAATTTTAAATTTTAAATGTAACCACTTAAAAATATAAAAATCATTCTTGGTTGACTGGCTGTAAAAATTAAAGGCAACTAGATATATTTGACCCATGAGCTGTTGTTTGCTGAAGTCTGTTCTAATAAATCACAAAATTGAGCTTGATGACATACTTTTGAAAAAAATTTCACTTATGTTAAATATACTAAAAACTCTAGACTTGCTTTTGGATCCTGAGGTTTAATATCTCTTCCTGTATATCAAAAGCAATTCTTCCTTACACCAGCCATGTATATTTGTAAGATAAGAAAAATAAAAATAATTATTGGGAAAACCCTAAGAGATATTGGCTAATAGAAATACTCAAAATAAAAATAATTAATGCATAAAATCCAAAAATATTTTCTGCTTTAAAGAAAATTTCTATGTAACATTAAAATTTTAAATTTTGTTACTCCAAATTTCTAGCTAATGCATAAAGATAATAGGTAAATCTGGCTCACTATAATTGAAGATGTTAAAATTGCTTATGGTGGCCCAATATTCCCTTATTTACACAGACAAATGCTACCTTTTCCCTTAACCTCCAGTTTCGCTCCTATCTTTTTACATATATTTCTTGTGACAATCAGTTATGTCTTTCTTCTATCAAAATCTAGAAATTTTTTTTTTTTCCCAAATGCTTAGTCTCCCTGACTTCTCTGAAATGTTTTCTAATACTGGTTGCTGTCTACTTCTGGATATTTTCTCCTATCTTTAATTCAGTATATCATCTTGATGCTGATTTTGCTCCTTGGACACTTCCTTTTTCCATCTCTATTCCTACTCATCATTCACATGTCCTACTCTTTACATTCCTCAAGTGTGGTAGACAGCTAGTTGTTCACAACACCAAATTCCTCATCTTCCTGAGGTAAAAAAGCTAGACTATGTTTTCTAGACTTCCTTTCAGTTTAGGTGGAACCATTGATAGTGTCCTATCTGATGCAAGGGGGGTAGAAGTGATGTAAGCCTCTTTCAGACCTTTCACACAAGATCCTCTTTCTCAGACTGCCTGCTCCATGTCAATACTCAAGGTGACTGTGGAAATCATATATTAAGGTTGGTTGAGACTTCATCAGCCTTCCTTCCTTCCATGAGGTACCACCATCAATTGGGCCATAAGTAAAAAAATAAATATTTTGGGGTTAAGCAACTGCAATTTTAGGTGGCACTAAATATTTGGGAAGGTTCATCCATTGTAATATAACCTTTTTTCTAAATTAATTCTAATCCAGTAGATTAGAATCCATCCATTCCCTTATAACCTCTTTACTTTTCTGTAACCTACATTTATAGGCCTGAGTCATCATTACTATTCTAGCCTTATTTATGATCATGCCAACACATTTTTGATACCTACCACCACATACAACTGAAACAGAATATGACTGGACTCATCTTGACAAGTGGATACCCGCCTCAAGTTTTGTTTTAGGTCCTATCAGTCTCTCAAATAAAAAATCACAGACATAGATATCTTTACTTTTTTTTTTTTCCAAAGAAAAATTTTAGGTGTTGTTTCTTTCTTAGATGAAATTTTCACATTTTGACATTTCCTCTTCAGAGCCACCTCTCAATATCTCATAATTATTTTTATTACCTCCATGTTACACATGAGGAAACTGGGGCATGAGCAGGTTAATTAACTTGCCCAAAGTCACATAAGCTTTTAAGTAGAGAAACTAGGATTTAGACCCAGACAGTCTTGGCTCAGGGGTCTATGTGAGTGGAACTATAATGATCACATTTTTAATAGAGTTAAAAAGCACAAGATGAGAAAATCAATCTTGAGATGTCTAAAAAAATGCAATGAAAGTATTTAGTGGCTAAAATTAACTTTGAAAATGAATATTTTAGATCTTTGTAAATGTGAAAAATTACAAAAAAGACCAGCATGAAAAATTAAATATTGCATCCTAATCATCCAACTCATAGATTTTATAAAAGATGCTTTTAAAGAAAAGTACAGAGACCATTTACTAAGTACGTCATCAGTCACTTAAAAAACATAAATGTTATCATAAAATGATAAACATTCATATTGTCTAGTATATACAAACTGGTTTTTAAAGAAAAACAAAGAAGTATATACTTCTTGTGCCATATATACATATATATATATCTACCCCCCACACAGCTCCATAGCATCTTAGAAAAGCTACTTCTAATACACAAATTCCATGTGTCTGCCAATAACAATATTAAAGACTATAAGGTTAAGCCTACAAGAATATAATTTTTGTACAATATCCAAATCAGAAAATATTTTGATTTTTTATTTTGCTGTTAAACACATTCACCAACTATTATGCTTCTGTTATGTGTCTTTTGTCTTACTATTGTAAAAATAAAACTAATGAAGTAATATGCTTATTTCTCAGAGACCAAAACATCAAGAATGATTTATGTTATGGTTGCTTTGCTCCTGAGATATATGCCATTCATTTTTGAATAGAGAATTTTTGCTTACCTTCTTTTGTAGGACACAATGGAAAATGAATATAAACATTCCCTGTAGAGAATTGAATATGGTGAAGAGATATGCCATGATGACTGTGCTTTCATTAATATACATGAGTCCAAAGGCCCAGGTCAATCCTAATAGGCAGAGAAGGGCTATTGCACCTATAACCCATGACCTGTAGAGAGAAAAGAAAATTCAGGGTTATCAAATGATCGGTTTTTAATTAGCACAGTCATATCATATCAACAATACTGACACTGAAAGAAATGTTACGGTAAGTTTTATTGACAGAAAATGTAAGACAGGTGGTAGTATAAGTACTTTAAGATTTTAATGGGGACTACAAGTTTTCAAACTTGAGGAGATATACATGAATGAGAATGTTATGAACACAGAAATTCATTTAAGCCAAAGCAGATTTGTACTATTAAATTATTCATGTATTTGCAGCACATATGCAAATGATATGGAGATGTAATTATGGTGAATGGCAAGGGGGAAAAAGTCTATAAAGCTATGTTAGTTTCCACTGGCCTCATTGTTATGATAACATTTGTTTGATTGGACTCTCTCCATTAGTGCTTCATCTGATACACTTTTACCCCATTTTTCCAAATTTCCTCTTTTTCCATAAAAATTTTAGTGTTTACTGACAAAAACAGAACTTGGATTCAAAAGAACCAGTATATGGAATATATGTGTGAATTAAAAGTTCTATTTGTCTGATTCTATAGTTATGTAAAACAAGTGTGATACAGTGGACGGGAAAAATTGTTCCACTCTAGATCACAATCTGCGTTGTTTCGGCCTTTGGATTGCTGTCTTCTAGGTTAAGTTGGACTAGACTTTGAAAATCAGGCAATTGGCAGCTTTGTTGAAAAGAAGCTTAAAAGCTCAGGGCACCTTCATCACTTTGAAGGGTCTGTAAACTTGAAGGAGAAAATGAAGCTGAGAATGGGATGGAGTGGTATGAACAAAGTAGGCTAGAATGGAAGACAATTCTCACTCTCCATTCCCTTAGTTTCCTCCAGCTGCCATTCGCAATAGTGATCAATGGGTGACAAAGGTCCATATACTTGTGCCTGTGTGCTACGTATTTACTATCAGCATAAAATGAATCTTTCCAATAGATGGGAATCCAATAAGTGAAAACGGAATCCTTCTCAACTCTTCTCTAAGTATATAGGAGAACAGGACCAAACCAGTCTAGATCTCTATATACCGATGAACCCACCCTGTCCTTTCCCAGTACACCTTCCTTGAAAGAGTAAATATTTCCTTTCAGCAGACTATACTCTTCCACTTGCATTGTCTAAGGAAGAAATATTTATGGGGATTGAAACTTTGCAAAATGAAGGGGTTAAAAGAAACCACACATGTATTTACCAAATCTGAAGCTGGGTTGCATAAAGTTTTCGGAGAGCAGTATGTCTTAAGAAAGATATGGTCCCAAAGTAGTCAGTTAGTATTAAAGTCTTATTAAAATTCATCATGACTATTTACTCTTTTTCTTCTACAACCATCAGTTACTATATTGCATATTTAAATATCGCCTAAATTTAACATGTTCAATCTAAAACATTAACGTTATTGAATAAAGAATCCCTAAAGGAGGCTTGCCATTGTATGTGGCATGTTTGCTTATATGAATCAGAAAACATCTTAGATACTAATATTTTATTCTATAATTAAATTGAAAAATATTGGAACTCTCAAGGTAAAGCTCTCAGCTTCTTACAGGCATTGGAAAAAGGAAAAATGGAAAGAATACCATTAAATCAATGCAAAATTGCTATTTCAATTTAGAAATAAAATGATAGAATAAAATACTCAAGTTAGCTAGTATCTGCTAGAAAACACATTATGGGCCCAAGAGTTAATGATATAAAAAGTGCAATGAGCCCAATTTCTAAAGAAAAAAAATAAGCAAGAGCATGAAGAAGTAAGTGAAATGTCATTGGAGAAAATGAAAACAAAGGACTCTTCACCAGAAGAACAAACTGAAAGTCTAGAGTAAGGTCACCCATAGGTTGCCCCAATCTTAAATTTATTGTGGCAGGACACATAATTTTAAAATGTACAAAAGAAAAGAGCCCAAATATCAACATTTGAGTTTATTCTTATTAGATTAGTACAGACTTGTAGCTTTGTTTTAGAAATTTAAAAGATATATTCATAAACAGGTCATTAATCAAGTGACATGTGTCAACATTGAAAGATGTAATTTTGCATACATAAAATTGAATTTTTGAAGGAGACATTTTTTCCCTTTTTGGATATTTAAAATAGAAATTCATTAATATCCATTGCAATTGGCTAGCTTCATACTCCTAAGATCGTTTGGAAGATACAAGGCTAAATCACAAAATAATTTTAGATGAGCGATGTCCAAACAAACAACAGAAATGACGACATATGAAGCACAGAGGTACACATCACAATGAAAGGAGAAAGCTATTAAAAGCGAAACAAGTCTGTACCACATGAAGTTGCTATGATTGTGGCACTGATTTCAGATGGTATCCAATTAAAAGAGGTGAAGCAGAATTTGTTTTTGGCAATACACCTGCAGCATATTTATTCTGCATACGAGTTGTATGCCTGTTTATTTTCCTGCACAGTTTGCTCTTCTGCCTCAATGTGAATGACAGAAGCTCTAATGATTTTTCAGTACTGATCTGACAGCTGGTTCATGGGACCACACTGATAAATGGAATTTATCAGCCATTCAGCTCATTCTTACTTGATGAAGGGTCTGTTATCCTCATAGCTAAAGAATGCATAGACATAAAGACAAGAACACCAACATTAGCATTTTATGACAAAGATTTCATATGAAAAATATTCTCCTGGTCCCCAAAGGCCTCTGTTACCCCACCTCCCTAAAAGGCATCATAACCTTCCCTTTTTATCCAGAAGGTAAATCCTAAAATGACCATGAGAACTTACATAACAAGGAATAAAATCAACTTTACAATACTGCAATATCCCTTATGAGACTAAAAAATTCCATTTTTTCATCATGTGCTCATATTACTTGTGACTTGACAGAGACATTTATTTCTTAGAGATAGCATTTCTCTAGAGAATGAGAAATCTTATGAGCAATCTGGAAAAGGCCTCGGGGCGTACTTAAAATGACAGATTTCATGTCACCTAAAGGTATCCTTATTCTGTAATATTAGTAGGTAAGATTACTTAATTATGGACAGTACGTTTCTAAGTAATTTTAACTTGCAGATGATTGACCTGAGTTAAATCCGAACACTATAGCCCTTTGGAAATAATCGATCCTGACTACTTTAAAATTCTTCCTGTTAGTGTACTAAGAAAAAAATCTGAATAATCTTTTGTAGCAATAGAAGCAACCATACAGCACCTGTTCATTATCACTTATATTAACTAATTTATTTTGTGTCATTTTGATAAAATAAGATCGCAGTGCCAAATTAGTGGAGATAAGTTAGGGAACATTTTGGATCATCTTTTCATAAACAGTCTGTTCAGTGAATTGTGACAGAACAGAAAAGAAGGGAAACTGTTCTTTTCTCTTCTCTCTTGCTAGGGGCAGTAGTTTCCAATACTACACATAACACAAATAAAGCTCTTAGACCCCAAATGTGATGTATTTTTGAATAGAGAGAACTACTGAAGGGAAACCTCACTCTACAAAATGATGAAAGAGTAAAGAATGGAGGGAGAGCCTGGGATTTAAAGCCAGTTTGCCTGGAATTCACATCCTAGATCAGCCACTTAACTAGATAAAGGCAACAAATTAATTAACCCATGGATGTGTCAGTTTATACAACTACGAAATGGTGATAATTATATGTAGGTTTCTTGTGATAGTGAAATTATACATTCTATATAAAGTGCTTAGAACAGTGCCTGACACATTTTATGTACAGTAAATATTATATTGTTATTATTAGACTATTTAAAACTAGAGTAAAGTCACACTGAAAAGATAGAATCTGTCACCCAAAGAATAAACCACCAAATAATAGATGTTGAGTAGTTCAATTCATTTGAGGACATTTCAGGAGCAATATTATGCAGCAAAATAAATGTGGCAGAAATAGGCTTGTAAATGGAGCAGGGAATGACTAACTGTGCTGTCTAATATGATGACTACTGGCCCGTGGGTTTATTTAAATTTATATTCTTTAAAATGAAATAAAGTTTAAAATTCAGTTCCTTAGTCACACTAGTCACATTACAAGCACTCAAAAGCTTCAGTAGCTGCCATATTGGACAGTGCAGTTCTAGAACATTTCTGTGTTCACAGAAAGTTCTACCGGACATCGCTGGACTAGGACATTCAAAGAGGGTTTTAAAGCCAGAAAATGGAATTCCAAGTGATATTTAAATAATGCCATGGATGCGTGAAAGGTAAACAGAGAAGAAGTTCTAAGAATTGATCATATTTAACAGTTGTGAACTGTTCCTAGAAAGAAAACCTTGTACTTATATCAATATCAAAAAGTTATAGAACATAATAATATGATATTTATTGCATTATATGCATTCCCATTGCATCAGTATACGCCATCTGTGACTCCAAGTTAATAACTGGAATAACTATTTCTACAGTAATTTGTATATAGTGGGATATGAGTAAAGAAAGTTTCAAAGGTTAGCATGTAAGAACATGTGCAAACATGTACAAAATTGTACTGAGCTATCTAAATGTTTCAAAAAAGAGAATACATGTGCAAACATGCTGTACAAAATTGTACTGAGCTATCTAAATGTTTCAAAAAAGAGAATACAAAACTTGCAGTGTAATCGCTGGAGTGAGATGTTTTGCCATTAATGTGAACTATCAAGAAAGGGTACAGGTTCAGCAGTTTTTGCGGGCAATTATGGGAAAAGTGCCAGTTGTTCCGCTCAGTAACAAAGATTGTAATCCCAGTTACACTTACAGTTAGCGAGAGCCATGCATTTAAGTAGTGTGCACTGGGATGTGAACAGAAGGGAATTGTGACATTTCTGGGTCTTGCCAATTAAAGGACTGGAATTGGGCTTCCCTTGACCATTTTTGCCTCCCCCTTTATTAGGAGAAAATGACAATAGAGCCTCAGACCCAGAAATGGAAGCTGTTTTTTGATGTGGAGCCAACGGTATTAGATTTAAACCACGTTTATATAACCAATTTAAGCCACTGTATTTTAGAGTATTTCTTTTACAGGGGCTTATGTGCAATAATTAATAAAGCATGTAATTTGTATCTTTTAGCTATAAGAATTACCAGTTCATATTTAATATAGAAATCCATGCTAATGGACAAAGAACCAGTCATTAATTTTGTTTCCAGAATATCATATCTTATATATAATAATTCAAAATCTAGAGATCACTGAAAATTACCTATAATATGTCAATGCCTTCCATCATTTTGTCAGATATTCTGCTGGCTTAGAGGATCTAGTTTTATAAAGTCTCTCCACTAAATTCAAGTTAAATTGATAGTAATGCCACCAGTTATGGTGACAGTTATATGCTATTGATTCACTTAAAAAATATATATATCTACAGAACTAGTCTCAAAGCTGAATAATTTTCATTCTGATTTACCAGTGAAAGTCTATTGAAATAAAATCTCATCCCAGGTTGTATGACTGAAATGATTTCACTGCAGTTATTTTAAGATTTTATAAAAAGATGGACACAAAGTTCTAAGATGCTCTGGGCAGATGTTAACAGGAATTTTCAGGTCATCTTGTAAGTGGTGACTTTCTGAAAATGAAGTAAAATACCTTGTACATACAATTTTTAAGGAACAAATTTTAAAAAACAGCCTTGTTTCTTTAGCAAATACATTTTCCTTTTGTCAAACATTTTCTTATTATTTTATTCAACTAACATCTAAAACTGAAAGCTTTAAATATTAATGTCATAAAATTATCTTAAAAGTGATTAGAATCAAGATCAGAATTTTTGGGGTCTCTGCACAGATTGATAATAACTATGCATGTATTTATATATTCTATAGCAATTTCAAAGCATACAAAAGGGCCATTAAAATCTAGCCCCATGGAAATTTAGCTCAAAATACATCTTCAAGAGGATAGATTTTTTAGCCAAAACATTAACTTATACATACTAATACTGTGATATAAAGATTCATAATAAGTATATCAGTATAGACAGATGATGAATGGATAGAAACAACATGAATGAATCAAGTTAGTTATAGGACATTCTTTCTCTGATTTCAAGAGTTCAAAATAGAATTGCTTTTGGACATAATTTTTGATGGAAATATCTAAAATTCAAGATATAAAGAAGGTAAGTTAAATAATGTAAAACCTTCCCTTCAGTTATATTTACATATGGAATTTTTTTTTAAGTAGTGGGATAGGTAAGGTTTGGTGTGAAGGAAGATGGAGAGATGGAGGCATATATATAATCCCCAAGCCAAAATATCTAGCCATTAAGTCACAGCAGGTTCAGGAAAATGAAAGGTTTAGGCAAAATTGTAGATCCCATCAACATTCACCCCATTCATCTTACCAATATGAATGTATTCCGGGATCCTCTGGAACTGTTGGGTAGTTGGCTAATTATGGTTGGTAATTGAACTGTATGATTAACAGTGGAAAAGAGAGCTATCACAGTGTATATATATACTGATTAGTATCTCAATATTTCCAGGTTCAGTATGCAGCTGAATTTACTTTCCCTGGCATAAAACTAATTATATCAAAGGAATAAAGACATTTCCCCTTGAATTTGGTCTGGGTTACCATAGGAATGATAAAAGTAATGTCAGTGAATTTCTGAAGGTAAAATGTATTCTCCATTTTTCATAGAAGGAAAAAAAAGGGAATAATAAATACTTCTGCATCTGTATGTTAAGCAGGCTTTCCCTACTGTCCCTTAATCAGTTCCCAACTGAGGACTGAGAGGTTTCAGTTCCCCATGTTCTAAAAGGAGCTGATGGCAATGCAAACTAACAGACTTCAGGTAGAAGTGATCTTTGAGACGCTTCTTTGCCAAACTATCAATCCAGTGGGCCCAGTCTTTAAAAGCAGAATCGGAAAGACAAGGCCTTTTAGGACTACAATGTTCACAGAATAAATGAAACAGTGGAGAGAGGAAGGAAAGTAACACTCATTTACTTGCACTCATTTCCCAGCAACAAATGTTAGCAGGCACTGGGGGAAGAATGTTTTAAATGTGATATTATTCACGTTTTAAATTGATCATATACTTAAAAATATCTGAATAGCCTGGCCAAGTAGCAACACCTAAGACAACATTAAGAGATCTGCTACCCAGTGGTTAAGGAATATTTAAGATAGCATAACTCAAAGAGTAGTGACCAGAGAAGGATCTAAGTATTTCATATTTATACCTCACTGTGTTAAAAATGCTTAATCAATTAGTAACACTTAGGATAAAAATCATGACTGTTTTATATTTCTTTCAAATGTATTTTATATTTGTGGGACTATACTATCCTAGAATTACATTCGATTCTCTCTCTTAACCACTATAGGAAAATTAAAGAAAAGGCATTTAGAATATAATTCAACATTTCTGAGTAAAATATGAATAATGTTTCATTATGGTCATACATTTAAGTCACTAAGCATTAAAGATATAAAAAATCCTTAGAAAAATATGAAAGTCATATAACATAAATGTAGAAATTATCAACAGCAGAGAAGATGATTATATTTCAACTATGGATTTTATTGCTATTAAAGTATTACTGTTAAAGCTATATTGCTATGTTTTGTTCATTCAATATTTATTAGGAGAAGAATGAAATGAACCAAATAAATAAAATAAACAGCTCAGAATATATCACGAACATTTTCATTCCCATGCCTCAGTGTCCCTATAATAATATTGCAGATTTGAGAGCATACACCAATATTAAATTTTTAATCACAGATTTCACCCTACTGATGAATTGGGTAAGTCTGAAATTAAACAGAATTGAGTATAATAAATCAGGATCAATAAATATGAAATCAATGACTGATAAAACTGTAATTATACTATCTTCACAACTCAATGTTATGCAAATTTTCATAAGTCAATATAATATGGTCAAAAAATGAATTGATACATGAAAGAAATTAAGGATATCAATTATGAGAATGAATAATGAACTATTATATTGTACATAGACAGCTATAATCTTATTACAATTTAGTATCTCCCTCTACCAGATTTATAAGGATGACTTGGTAGGTTTTATGCAAATAAGATCTCAAATTTTGGAAGCCTATGTTGAAAGCAAATGATATCACCCTATGATAATTTATTAATTTTAATGTATGAAAGATAGTATAGGTTTTCCTCACTATCCAAGAGCAGAGTATTCCTATGAAACCTTTGATAAGCTCAAATGGCATAAAGCAATGAAGCAGTTACATTAATTAATACGTAAAATTTTTTAAGCATTCCAAGACCCCAAAAACAACCGCTCTTGGGCTTTTTTTTTTTTTTTTAAGTTTACTTTTTTTTAGTAGTCTCTGCACCCAATGTGGGGCTTGAACTCAACAACCCCAAGATCAAGAGTTGCATTATTTTCTGACTGAGCCAGCCAGGCACCCCTCTCTTAGGCTTTTCTGATACCTTAGGATACATCTTGCTAACAGATGCACAAAATAAACTGAGATAAAAAACAGATGCTCACAGACACAATGCAAAGCTATGGTGACTTGATGCTGAGATGCTGAGTATAATTCCCAAGGAAGGAGCCTGACAGCACCACTCTTTTTGCTCAGGATGTGCACTGCTTCTGTAACAGCTCTCTGCAAAACAAATGCTGAACGCTATTTTCGTTTTTTGCCTTTTTTTTTTCATAAAGGTGAATATACTCTTCAGGGTTTTTTCAGTTAATGAAAACAGTTATCAGTGTAGGCCTTTCGCAAAAGCCAAGTGGCTTAGCGAAAATGTTTGAAAAGTGGGGGATACCTGTATATCATGGTGACTGAAAGCCTGGACTTGTGAATCAGCTTGCCTGAGTTTGGAGGCCAGCTGAGCCTTTTACTAACTCGGCAACCTTCGTCTAATTATTTAACCTATCTAATTCTCACATGCTTTCTCTGTGAAATGGGGATAAATACAGAACTTTTTTTCATAGGGCTGTTGTGTATATTAAATAAAAGTGCTTGGCACTCATTAACACAAAAAAATGCAAGTATACAAAATTGTAATATACAAAAATACTATATAAATATTTGCTGTTACAATTACTATTGTATACTGACCTTCTGACCTCAAAAAAGGGGCCAAAGGGGAAAAAAATACAAACACAGTGCTACATTAGGTTTCCTTTTAAGTGCTTTGGAAATTCATATATTAAGTAGAAATCCAAAGGGGAAGAGGGAGTCACTGACTGTTTTTGAATTGATCCTTAATTTTACCTTTAAAAAAGCCTCAGTTCACACAATGTTTCATTCAAAGATTTCTTTGGGCTTAGTAAATGCTATGAATTTTTACATTCTCAATTATATCTGGATTCCTAATGAACATTAAGGTAGAAACCCAGAGTTCTCTGAATTACATAAGAAAGCTAAATTTAATTCATAAATATGTTGTATCCTCAGTGTCAAAAAGTGCACTAAGGAAAGGCAAAGTCTCACTAAACGTAATCATCTGAATATAAAGAGTAAAAGACATAAAACCATATGTGAAATGTTTATGAAAATTCACTAAGAAATGTATGTTCCAAAATTGGACTTCATGAATATTTTTTATGATTTTTTGAAAATTTTAAACCTTAAATAGGAAAGATGAAATAAATGATATCTATATACAAATAAATTTGTATTTCTTTTCCTTTTTTTTTTTTTTTAATATGGAATGCTTCACAAATTTGCGTGTCATCCTTGTGCAGGCGCCCTGCTAATCTTCTCTTTATCTTTCCAATTTTAGTATATGTGCTGCCGAAGTGAGCCCTGTATTTCTTTTCAATAATTTTTATCTTGTAATCAATGAAAACTGTGGCTTTAGTCAGTAATATCTCAAGATCCATAAAATAATAGCAACAAGCTGAAATCTTTCCTTTACTGATACTTACAGTTAAAACCACAACGTTTCCTGGTTTACTATCTGAGGGCCAATGTTTTTTAGACTCACACGGCGTCTTAGAATTTACTGATTCTTTAGAACATCTGACTACTGGGCTGACCAAATTTGGTCATTGCAATGCAAGGAGATGAAATTCTTTAAAGAGTATATTACATACTTTCAGGATTTCTTTTTTCAACTTAGAAGATGCACAAACTTTTAAGCTAAGTAAAATAACTCGGGAAATTAATAACTTTTCTGTATTCTTGCCAAATGTGTTTTGACAGGTTGAATTGCTGTTATACTCTTTCTCATACCATCTGGTATCATCACCTCTTGTTTCAACAACTTGTAATGGAAACATTCATCATACCTCTTCTGTGAATAAACACCTTATTATAAACTGCTTGTAAGAACAACTAAAACATAAAAAAAAAAGCACAACCGAGTATTTAAAACATGTCTGTACTTACTAAAGATTCCAATAAATGGAACCATGTGAGGCACTGAAATACAATAGAAAGCAGACAAGTTTTATTTAACTATGGACAAGTCAGGTAACCTTCATAAGCCTTATAAGCTTTAGTGGACTCACCAGCACAATGAGTAAAAAGCCTCACTAGAATCTTCTCAGAGTTATATGGAACCAAGGTAAGAAGAGTCTATGGCTCCTAGGCTATCAGTTGGCAAGAGCTATTATTGAAAAGTACTCTGAATTCTTGAATTTTTCATTCATATGGAACAGTGAAAGTCCATTGGTAAAGAATTTTAAGACGTCGCCCCACATAGATTGTGCATGAGAGCCAGTTACTTCCACAGTGAGTAGACCTAATTAATGACCCAAGATCTCTACCACAACCTACTTTTAATAAGATGGTATTGTTTCCAATTACATTTGTTACTAGGAATCTAATCTTAAAATTATGTCAATGAGAAAAAAAATTAAGCAATATAATAAATAAATCCAATTTTGTAGATATATAAAAAGCTCCAAATGGCAAAGTAAGAAATCTTAACTCAATCACATTTTAGGCCAAAGGGCAGCCTCAGTAAAGTACTAAGAATCAACATCAGTCAGAATGTATTCTCTGATGATAATGAAATTAAGTTAGAAATCAATAACTAATACGATATGCATACACACACGAGCAATTATCCATCTGTTGCTGCATCCAAAATTGCTTCAAGTCCCCCCAAAACATTATACAAACAAGTTCTATCTAATATTCAAGTAACAAATAATTCTTTTCTCATGTAAGTTAGGCCTGAACAGAAAAGAAGGAAAACTTTGAGACTACTATAACTTGCAGGTAAGGAGAGTTTAAGACAGTAAAAAACAAATTATAAGAACATTTTACTTAAGAACTTACATAAAAATCCTAAAGAAGCTATTAAACAGAAACATCTAATGGTGCATCAACATCATGATCCATTAAGATTTACCTCAGGATTGTAAGGAATATATTAAAAGAATTTAAAAAACAATTCTGAAAAAAAATATGTGAAAGAATAATAAAAGTCTATGAGTCGCTAAGGCAATTTTGAAAGACACAATCAAAATGGGAAGACTCACTCTACCAGATATTAAGCAAGTTCTGGTAATAATACCGTACTGGTAGAATAGCAAAGTGTATGTCCACAAAATAGAAGACAGAGTACGGAAACACAGTTTTGGTACAGGATAGTGTGGGAGCACCAATCTGGTGGAAAAAGACGGAATATTTAGCAAATGATGTTGGAAATTTGGCTCATTAGATAAAGAATTCAAAATGTCCTCCAAAGATCTCAAAAGTACACACTGTAGAGGAAAGGTTAATGGTTTAAATGTACGTGTTTCTTTGTAACAAAGGCAAAATTAATAGAGAAATGACAGATTGGGCGGAGACATACAATGGCAAAAGCGTTCAAATTGCGGTATCAGCAAGTAAAGGAAGGAGAAAGTATACAGGAAAACTAACAGGAAAAATAGGAAAACATTAAGACTTATTTTAAAAAATAGAAAACCTAGTTGGGCATAAATGGTTTACTAAAAGTGAGCCTCTGAGTATTACTGAAGAGTTTGCCTATGTGCTATTTCATTATATTGCACTAATGAAAGTTACTGAATGGAAGATCTGGCAGTTTTAGAAAACTTTGTACAGCTAATTGAGCAGACTGTGGTAAATTCAAAGAAGGCAGAAAAATCAGAACTAGAATGACAATGATGGTTACAAAGAAAATAAGCCATTTTTGATTTACGTCTTGGTATAAGTCATATATTACTATCCAATAATGTCAATACTTTTGCTGATAAATAATTACCTTCTATGCTCATGGCTTGTTTTGTCAATCTCATAATTAAGCAGTTTTAAATTATAACCTTAGACTATCAATCTCAGTTCTGGAACTGAGAGGACTTTTCAATTAGCACACTGAAGGATCTGACTGAAAATACCAACTTCAATAGAAAACATTCCATAGTATTCTAAAATGCATACTCAGTGCATAAATAGCACATTTATAAAAGTTCCAGGGACTCTGATGACAGATCTTATTTAAAATGCATACTTGTATGTAGTGGAAAAATCCAGCAACAACAGGGACTCAGCCAAGAGAAAATTAGATTAGGAAATTTTCATGTGTGGACTGAGCAGCTCAAGACCCAACATTCTACTATACTGTCGGCACATTTTAATTACAAATGCAACGATTTAATACATAATCCTTTATTTAAAGTAACTATGACTTATATGCTTTCACCACTTTTTAAAATGAGCTGAAGGAAAAAAAAACATTTTATTTTATTTTTATTTTTTTATTTTATTAAAAAACAAAAAGTTTTAAAACACAGTAACACTCCTGTAAGAAAGCGCTCCTGGAAAACAGGAAAAGGAGAAAAGTTGGAGTCTGAAAGAATGTTATCTTCTTCCCTCACTGTCGTTTTTACTTGAATGAGAGGTATACCCCTGGAATTAGGGGAACCTGAAATGCATCCAGAGTACGCTGGTAAGATTTTCAGTCCATCTGTGCAGTCTATAACCCCTGTGGTGATCAATTTGCCAATCAGTGGTCACCTATTTATTACCTTTAATCATAGAGCATTTTAGTCTCCTTTTATTAATTGGGATATATTTAAGTAGCCTGAGCTCTGGTTCTTAAGACTTATGTATCTCAGTATTTTCTAGAATTTGGGGAGAATATGAATTTATCTAGGGCAAATGTAAGTAGTGTTGTCACCCATCTAGGGGACTTTTCCATCTCCACTGGATAAGGACTCTATTGCTTAAGGTGGTAAGTGATGGCAAAAAGTAAGTAATGAATTTGGACAACAAAAAATGGTAACAGGCTTATTCCTTTCATTCATTTTAACATTCTTTTGGGTATATCTCTTAATCCAATCCAACTTCCCACCATTTCCCTTCCTCCCCCCAAAATTCCATATCCTGTCCTTTGAAACTCACAGTCAAATATCCACAAATTCCCCTCTATAGTAAACTTCATCTCTGGGTGTTTCTGTCACCTTCATGCCTTAAGAGAAATTGTCCCCTAAATCGGAGGGGTAGACGAACCATGAGAGACGATGGACTCTGAAAAACAAGCAGGGTTCTGTAGGGGAGGGGGGTGGGAGGATGGGTTAGCCTGGTGGTGGGTATTGAGGAGGGCACGTTCTGCATGGAGCACCGGGTGTTATGCACAAACAATGAATCATGGAACACTTCATCTAAAACTAATGATGTAATGTATGGGGATTAACATAAGAATAAATAAATAAATAAATAAATAAATAAATAAATAAATAAATAAATAAAAGAAAAGAGAAATTGTCCCCTGTTGGCAGGACTTTCCACCCAAACTCAAATATCGGTTCTCTCACAACCCTGAGGCAGTAGAAGTTCCAGGGCCAGACCATGATTTCTCCTGTCAAACCCCCAGCTTTTTTGAGGTTCTTGCCATCAGATGTTTACTACCACTCCAGGCCCCTATTTTTCTGTCTCTACAGTTTTACTATACATCACTCCATTCATGATCATACTTCTCTGTGGCCAATCTAGATCCTATGACTTCTTACTTTCTTACATCCCCTTTCACTTTTAATGATTCTAAAAAACAAACAAACAAACAAAGAAAAATAAAACCAACCCTGAATAGGTGGGCATTGCTAGAAAAACACCAAACAAAAAACCAATACACAACCATGATTACTTAAGACATGCTAAATTCGTGACAATAAATTTCTTTCTTTCTTTTCCTTCCTCCCTTCCTCCCTCCCTCCCTCCCTCCCTGCCTCCATTCCTTCCTTCCTTCCTTCCATCCTCTCCCTCTCTGTCTCACTTTCTTTTTTCTTTTTTAGAAACAGAGAGAGAGTGAGTGAGGGGTGGGGGTTGGGTGGGGTGGGAGGGGTTTGAGGCAGAGGGAGAGAGAGAATCTTAAGCAGGCTCCATGCCCAGATCCAAGGCCTACTTGGAGCTTGATCTCAGGACCCTGAGATCATGACCTAAGCCAAAATCAAGAGTCAGATACTTAACCGACTGAGCCACCCAGGCGCCCCGACAACAAATTTCTAATGGCACTTAACAATGTCTGACAAGCCAACGATACTTCCCTAGCACATATGCTTTTCCATTCTCTATAAGTAATAGTTCACATCTTCCTTCAACCTTAAACTTTCCTCTCATCCTAACCTCACAGCTGAATGTTGTCACCTATTTCCTTGAAAAAATAGAAGCAATCGGACAGTTGCAAACACATGGGTGCACTGTCCAGACCTCGCAATCTCTTGTACAGCTCCTGAATTTATCTTCCAGCTGCTGCATGCTTAGCTGCTAAAGGCTTACCCCCTGTGACCTACAGATGATTGTCCTTGGGCACTAGAGTTATTATGCCCACATAGCCAGGAATGCCTGGGAGTTTACATTCCATTCTCACCCACAGCAAGCCTGTGGTCAATTACTAACAGGTGTGAAGTTATACAATCCCAGATCCTTTGCCTCAAGTTGGAAAGTTCTAAAGTGTAATTTACACTCCAGAGCTCCCTTTGGGATCAAGGTCAGTCTGAGACTTCACCCAAAATGACAACCTTGTGTGCTTCTTCCTCTTACCTATACTGCTTCCCCTTACTTTCTTACTGATTTCTTCTGAAAGCACTTCCTTAATAAGTTACTTGAGCTGAATCCTTGGCTCAGAGTCCACCTCTGGTAGGACTCTACAAGGGTACTGACAGAAATGTTCTCATCTTTCCAAAACCAAATCTATCAACTATCTTCAACAGTCTATACACATTTCTTCCCTCCTTTTATAATGAAAGAATTGCCTTTGTTCTTACAAAGCCAACATATCTGCTCATCTCGATACCTCTCAAGAACTGTGCTCCTGTAATGATTGTTCTCTCTTGTGCTTCATCAATGTCTCCTTCTCTATCGGCTCTTTCCCATCGGGAAACATACTTTAGTATTCCTTACTTTTGAGAAAAACAAAAACAAAACCAAAAACCTTCTTCCTAGATCTCAGAGAGTCTCCAAGAATCTTATGTTATCATTTACTGAAAAATATATCAAGCCTTTTCTATACTAGTAATCCATACTTGCTCATTTTCTTAAAAGCTACTCTATTTAGGCTTTCTTTCCCCATAACTCCACAGTGCCCCTGTCATGGACAAATCCATTGTTAACTTTTTCTGTCTTATCATACTTGACCACTCAGAAATATTCTATGATTGACTACTCCCTTCTATTCTTGGCTTCCATGACGTAATGCTATTACATTTACCTTATTGACTGTACTTTCTGAGTCACCTTTACCAGAACAACATTCTTCTTGGGTGGTTTTATTCAGAAATTCACCTTAAATTCCAGTAACCCTGAAATCTCTCTCTCTAATCCTGACAAGACTGCTATGCCAGTAAAACTTCTCACAATTGCATTTTGCTAGCATGATTTTAGTTTGTAACTTAAAATATGAAAATCATAGGTTTTTAAAGATGGGGCCCTTGGTGATCATGTAATCCAATCAATATTTAGATTTAAAGTTTCAGAAGTATGTACTCAGTATAAAATGATGTTTACTGAAAAGAAAATCATATCTTTAAAATTAAACACCATTTATTTATAGATGTGCAATGTGATATGACAAAGGCTATATGGTAATGGTTAAGGAAATGGACCCTCAAGTCTGACAGTCTCCTGAAATCCTAGTTCTGGCACTAACTAGCTGTGAGGTCTTGAGCTGAATTAATTACCTTCTTAGAAACTTAGAAGGTTTAGTGCAAAGATTAAATTGACACATGGAAAGGACTTAGAACTGTGCCTAGCACATAGTAAAACTTCAACAAATTAACTATTTGTCTTATTATTTTGCACATAATTTCAAATAGACTCAACACATAAAATCTCAAAATGCTATTTAATCAAGTATAGCAATTACAGTTGATTTAGGGGCAGAACCAGGGAGTACTGGTTTTTATTTCATAATCCATGACTGAATTTTTACTTAGAGTATGTGACTCAAAATACACTATAGTATTTAACTTAATATTGCCCACAGCATTTTAATTTAAGTATTTCCAAGAAGCATTTGAAACTTGTGTTGATTCAGATTTGGAGGCTAAAAGTCTTTCAGCACAATATTATTTATTCAGTTTCCCACAACATATTTTCTTTTTTTTTATTTTGAGAGAGAGAGAATGAGAGACAGAGAGCATGAGAGGGAGGAGGGTCAGAGGGAGAAGCAGACTCCCCGCCGAGCAGGGAGCCCAATGCGGGACTCGATCCCGGGACTCCAGGATCATGACCTGAGCCGAAGGCAGTCGCTTAACCAACTGAGCCACCCAGGTGCCCCTCCCACAACATATTTTCAAAATCAGTAAGTTTTGGTCAAGTTTCAGACAAATTTATATGCATATATATAATCACTACATAAATAAAAATTACAATTTAAAATAATTTGTGTCATTTTAAAGAAATCTCTATTAGAAAAAAAATGTATTTCCAGTTGGTTCTGATTTCAGTAACCACACAAACTCTTAAAAGCCCAAAGATTATGATACCAGTGAGATATCTTGAGTGCTTAGTTCAGCCTTTGGAAGTACTTGTATCTTCCATGTAATACTTCAAAGAACTATGACTTAAATAATCACTGCATAAAAACTGGCTTATGTATTGAAAAAAAAAATCTACTTGGAAGTAATCAAAAAGTGATTCAAATGCTCTTACTTACAATTTGGAATCTACAATTCCTTGTATAATTGTTTATATCTGAAACTTCATTAAAATAAATATATTAAGAGTGAATGAACTCATATTTGTGAGTTTTACCCCTAACACATAAGAATTAATTTTGCAACATAGAATTAAACAAGATATTTCTAAATGTATGTATTCGTTTTTGAAACTTCATTCAAACGTTTAAAATTTCCAGGAAAATAAATAGCAACTACACTGTTTAAATGAACAAAAAATGTAACAACAGAGTAGGTTTAAAATTTTTATCCCCAAATTATAACTAGATTCTCACATTAATTTCTAAATCACATATATAAAGCAATGAGCTCTTCCTCACAAAAAAATTTGGAGACAAATGAATTACAGTAATTAAATGTTCTCATTTTCATAAGATTTGATTAAATTTTCATTATGTAGCTATTATACACAGTAGCATATTAATAATAGAAAATTAGACTTGATTTTTTTGAAACTTTTTCAGAGGTTAGAAATATAGGATGACTCTCAAAGATGACATTCTTTGTTCTGTCACTAATATGTTTATGGACATAATGTAGGGCAAGCCATTTTCAAGTAAAATTTTTTATAAGGTACTATAATATTCATCAAACTAACTTCAAAAAATCAAGATTGCTATGGTATAACAAAAAGTAAATATTGGGTCTTTGTTCCTAGGGCAGAGTTTTGAAAACCCTTGAAATCTCTTGAGAGATATCAGCACCTTTTGGGTGCTAATGAATGATGGGGGTGAGTAGAGGGAATAGGGGAGGGAGGAGGTGAGCAGGGTGGACAAGTCTGGAGAAAAGCCATGATTACAGGGTTGGAACCTTCATCCCCACTCCCACCTACAAGTCCACTCCCACTAAGGGGGGGGGCACAGACTGAGTTCTATCACTATTGGCCAATGATTTAATCAATCACACCTTTGAAATGAAGCCTCCACTAAAACCCCTCATAGAGCTTCTGGGCTGGTGAACACTTTGAAGGGCAGAGGGGTAGACCCCAGAGAGGACATGGGAATTCTGCACTATTGCTACCCCAATCCCTTAACCTTCCCCATCTCCTCCATTCGGTTTTTCCTGAGTTGTATCCTTTAGAGTAAAGCTACAATTTTAAGTAAAGCATTTCCCTGAATTCTGTGAGATGTTCTGGTGAATCACTGTATCTGAGGGGTGGTTGTGGGAGCCCCTGAATTAGTAGTTCACTGGGCAGAAGTGTGGGTAGCCTGGGCAACCCACTCGAGGCTGGCATCCCAGTGGGAGGCAGTGTTATGAAACTGAGCCCTTAACCTGTAGGGTTTATTCTAACTGCAGGATTAGTGTCAAGATTGAATTTAATTGCCAGACACTTAGTTGGTGTTGGAGAATGGGTTGAGGTGTGGAAAAGAACACATAACTGGTATCAGCAGTGCTGTCTGAAAATAACATACAAGTGCCCAAAAAAGAACATTTTAAATTATACATAATCTTGCCACTACAAGGTGACCATTATTCATTTTATAGTATATTTCCATTTAGTTTTTTTTCTGCATATATAATCAGTTATTTCTGAGAAATAAGAATGTTCATCTTATATCCCAGGAGGTATATTAGCATGCCGCTCTCCTATAAAGTATGCTTAATAAATTTTATGATATATAGCTTTGTATTTTATTTCCAGGAAGATAGCTAAATAAAGAATTGTTTCTAAGGTATCAAAATGCATACCTTGTTATTACTTAAAGGAAAAAGAATTTTGTTGCTTAGGTAATTTTTATTGATGATTAATTCTTCTCTAAACTCTATAACCTATTTATTTTGCTTCTTAAATTCATGAAATTACACATAAAATTTACTAAATATGTACAAAATATAAAAGATTTTGACTTATTAATAAAGTATTTGAATATTTACATTTTATAAAAAGTACATATACTGTAAATCTTATAATATAATATACAGGCACACACCTATATATACATACATGTAGGTATGGATAGATTTTATAAGTAGAATATAAAGTTTATAACTAGTATATATATTAATATTTATATTAATCATATATTAATATTTATGTTAATTATATATTAATACTTATGTTGATTATATATTAATATTTATATTAATATATAAAGGGGGAAGTAGAGGATTAAAATAATCTTATAATAATGTTATATTTTTCAAAGTTATATAATTTCTTTCCATGTAGGTGAATGCTTCTAAATACAATGAATACTTACTACTTATAAGTCATGATAATTTATCGCATTACTTTAAAGGAAAACATCTGCTGGTCAATAAGTTAACAGAACTCAGTCATAATTTCATCATATAAAGGAAAATTTGTTTTGTCTATACACCTTCTTACATAAGACCAACCTTCACTTGTACACTAGATCCCATCCGCCCTTGCCTACTCAAATGCAGAAACCACACAATTTTCCCCTCTTGCCAGCATCAACTACTTGTCCATTCTTACCAGATTAAAAGGAGGAGGTTATAATCTCTATCATGCTTAAATTAATCAATCAATAAAACAAAACCCAAATTCCCTTGACCCTATATTTCCCTCCAGCTACTATATTTCTTCACTCTTATTTACAGAAAAATATCTGTGGCTTTTTTTACATGTGGTTTTTAACTCCTTCTTCCTATTCTCCCCTCAACCCACTCGAATAAGGTGTTGTCAATCACTTTGCCAAAACAGCTTCTGAATGCACAAGGATCTCTATGTGGTCCAGTGGTCAAGTCTAAGTTCCCATCTTAACTAAAAGACTTGATTCGCCTAGCTTCCAGGATCTCTAGCCTTCTTTCTATCTCACTGGCTGCTCTTTCTAAAACTATTTTGTAGGTTCTGCATTTCCAATATGTCTAAAAGAGTGACCCAGGGTTACAGCCACTGATCCTCTTATTGTACGTTTTTACTCTCAATTTCTTTATTTTACCCAGTATCATCAATTTAAAATAAAATCCACCTTGAACAATTTTCCTACAATTGCAGCTAGTACCCACACTCTTAGGTTCAAGGAGTGGCCAAGGGGCAGCTGTTTATGGGAGACACAGATGGAGCTTAGGTCTTTGCTGACATCATTGAGTTACTGAACCAACTCTGAAACCACCTACCTCTGGATTTTTTGTTCCATGTGTCATGATTTAGGCTGCCACATTAATCAGTATTTGATAGTCACACCGAGAGCTATCCTAACAGAAACATATTCTTGTGACTAGTGAGGGAAACCAGTCTGGTTGGAATATCACTATCTCATTTTTTTGCCCTATCTACATACTACTTTTACTATTTTACTATTGTTATTTTCCCCCAATCATCTCACTCTGCTTAATATTTAAAGGAAATGTATCACTGTGACAAATAAAATACAGGATTATTTGACATAATAGAAAGTAATAAATATATATAAAATGAAATCAATACTAAAAGAAAATAAAATATAGGGGTGCTTGGGTGGCTCAGTTGGTTAAGTTTCTGCCTTTGGCTCAGGTCATGATCTTGGGATCCTGGGATGGAGGCTCCCTGCTCAGCGGGGAGTCTGCTTCTCCCTCTCTCTCTGCCCCCTGTCCCTCCGCTTGTGCTCTCTCTATCTCTCTCAAGTAAATAAATACAATCTTTAAAAAAATAAAAATTAAAAATTAAATATAAAAAAACACTGCATGCAAAAATAAAACAAACCTATACACTGATGACTCCAAATTTAAATCTCCAGCATTCATCGCTCTAACTGCCTACTCAACATCTACATTAAGATGTTTAGTAAGTCTCTCAAAGTTATGTTGTCAAAAAAAAAAAAATCTCCTGACTGGTCTCTCAGGTGTTTTTCCTACAGTGTTTCACATCTTAGTAATAACAACTCACACTTCCAGTACCCTAAGCCAAAAACTTTGAAATCACAATCCACTCCTTCCTCTGACATTCTTTATAAAATAAATTTGCAAATTCTATATAAGTTCTATTTTCAAAATAAATCCAAAATTTTAGTACTTCTCATTTATTAAATAAATTAGTGAATAATTAAAGAATAAAAATCAAATCAAAGTTCATATATTAAAAATTAAATATGTGAATAATATGGAACACAAATATTATTTACTTAAAATTATCCTCAGATTTCTACCACTTTTTTGAAAATCTGCACCTAAGTATTTTTAGGGAAAAAATGAGTCTAGTGACTTCAGAAATGTTGGTTTCATTAAAAAAAAAAATTCCATTTACCAAGCGTTCTCAAAGTCTGACTGCACATTTCACATTGGATACAAAGGAAATCTGAGTCCAAGTCATATATAAAAAACAAAGGAGCTGCTAATTTTTATGTTTTTATTATAAAGAAGAACTATTTTTCCCTTAGGTAGTCTTTCAGGCTTTCTCATCCTTCGACTGCACTGCAATGGACTCTCCTAAATTTGATATGAAACTAATTATTTTGTGGAAAAGTGAAACTATTATTTAATCTCAAGGTATAATGCAGAACAGCTAAGTGTGCCTGTAACAGTCATCTTCAAACTGTTTTTCTCAAATGTCAGCTCCCAGTGTATAAAGTATGCTGAATACAGTGATGCATAAAACACCTGGCTCCTGGAAAGATCATAGGGGGATTTAAATGCATTTTAATGAAAAACCTTTAAAAAAAGGAGCCAACACTTCTACATGTCAGAAATCTTAAGATTACAGCCTAAATTGCATGATACAATGAGACTGGCAACAACATTTGCAGAATGCACATCTTTGTGAATCTCTGGCTGAAATTCACTTTCCAAATAAGCAATTGTTAAATGCTTTTGCTGTTGAAATTAAGTTAATCAGTAAGGGACTGCCTACTGCCTACTTCCTTAACCTGTTTGAAGCAAATCTAGTGATCTTATAGCAAGCAACACACAGAACTCCAAACAGTGTTGTTTAGTCTTCAAATACACCTGGATCATTTATGATAATGTTATTGTACATTTCCAGTGATTTTTAACCACAGACAAAGGAAATGGAGAAAGACTGGGGAAAATGAAATAACAGATGATACTCCTTTCAAAATTTTCTTGAACATTATTTTTTTATTACAATGAATAAATAAATCAATTACTAGTTTTACTCTTTCTAGAGCTAGAAAGCTTATGGTATGTATGAGCATTAGGAAGTTTATCTGACAAAGAAAAATTTGGTAAAACACATCTTTAGTATAGTATGTTGATCCAGTAATCTTTTCACCAAAGAGGTGACAGTTTTTAAAAACAACATCACTAAATATTTAATATAAGTAGAAATGTGTAAAATTTAAATTTGAATTTAGTAGTTTTGGTAATGAAAGGTAAACTAAGAATGAAATCAATTGCTTGGAGATATAAGCTATTCCTTTTTAAGTCTGCATGGATTATTGGACTACACTGAGCTTCCTTTTAAAAAACTTAAATTGATATTTCAAAATTTTTATATCACTAGCTAATATTTTGAGAAAAATGAGAAAGTACTAAAAATATTTTCCTAAAAACTCATCCAGAAACTTTGAAGTGGATCAATATTTTTGCTAAGTACAACACAGAACTAGATTTACTCTTCTCATAAAGGTTCAAACTGTTTTTAGGATACTGCTCTGACTACAGTATAAAGACAATATCATTTGAAAAGGAGGCTCTCTTCTTTCCTGCGTGTGTCTTTTCTCTCTAGCTACATATACATATATGTCCATGTTAATATGTTAATATAAAGGAGAAAAATTAAAGGGTTAAAATATTCTTGTGATATTGTTGCATTTTTCAAGATTATTTCAATTTGCTCTTCTGCTTTCAGTCTTTAGAACCCTACCACCCTTACACTATAAATAATGTAATACTAGTAATAATGTAATAAGGTAACATCAAACTGAATGTAATTCTGACCTGACCAATACCTAGAAACATAGTCCTCAAAGTAAAAGTTACCTTCAAGAACAGAATAAGTTATTGTGGATGCTGGTAAGGTACAACATTTTTCTATTCATCCCTAAGCCTTCTTAGATTTCTTTATGTGTGACATGTGTCCAAACTCACTAAGCATATTCTTTTTCTTTTCTTCAGAACTAACTACAGAATTTGTTACTTAATTAAATGAGCATTTCCCTCCTAGAGACAATTCTTTCATAACAGAATAAGTTTGGCTTAAACTATATATATATAATATATTTATAATTTACATATTTATATATATATATTTATACACATTCTTAATGACACCGCATGGTAAACAAAGCCCGTCAAATTCTAATGGGATTTTAATATGAGATTGAGCAAATTTCACCATGGAAAGCACAAAGAACTAAAGGCAGCAGTATTTTTTCACATAGTATTCAAAATAATCAAACCATCTTGTATGGGCACAAATTATGTGATGTATGCATTACGCATATATTTAATTATCTCAAAACTCTACAAAGTAGATACAATTATCCCCAATTCCGAGGAGATATTGAGACTGAGAGCCATGATGAAACTTGCAAGGTAATGTAACAATGATTAGATCGATAGGAATTCAAACCCAAGTGTCTGACGCTGAATCATTACTCCCCTCTACTACTGTTCCTTCCTTTAGCAATTAGAGAACTGGGAAGAAGGAAGCAAAGTGAAACTATTTCTTTAAACCACCTGACAATATGTATGCCATCCCATCACTCAAGCCAAACCTAGGTGAAGAGGAGAGACCAGAAATCAGAAAACATGTCTAAGCCAAAATGAGAAGTCCAGATGCAGAATTCTGTACATGGGAAAGGAGCTAAGGGACAGACACAGAGAAGGGAAGCCTAAGTAGACTCCCTGTCACTCCATACAGGCACCAATTTTCTTTCTTAGCCCTAAAAACCTCTGCCATTACTTTTCACTCTTTAAAGTACCTGTGATGTTATTAAACCAGTAATAGAAGAAACAGTTGATAACTATGCAAGCAATACATTTTTATTTTGAAGTTAAAAGTTAAGAGTGCTCTAAATGCTCCTCAAGAATTAAGGTTTTACATGTCATAATACTTCAGCAATAATATAATTTGATTCAATAACTGTTTTATTCCTATTTACACATATATGTATATATTTAAAATTAGTTTCTATTTTTGCTATGATTACTGTAAGCTCTAATTTCAACTTGTCAGAAACTCAACCAGAAAATTCAAATGAGTGGAATTACTTTTTTCCCCCAAATATAATTACTCATTTTGATGAAAAAGAGACAAAGACAAGTAAGCAAAGATCAAATAGAAATGTATTTTTAAATTTTGATTACGTTTTTGGGAATCTGAGAATTGGCATACCTCATTTCCTTGGTAATCATGTTACCTACACTAATTCACTCTATTATTATTTGTTCTGGAGTATATCAGTAATATAGTAATGAGCCAGCAAAATGAAAGCTCTAAACTAACACACACAGACACACACACACACACACACACACACGTGTTTATTTTAATGACCGTGAAGTAAATTCTGTTTGTTTGTTTTTTAAGATTTTATTTATTCATTTGAGACACAGAGATACAGAGTGAGAGAAAGAGCATGAGCAGGGGGAGAGGCAGAGGCAGAGGGAGAAGCAGACTCCCCACTGAGACAGGAGCCCGATGTGGGGCTCGATCCCAGGACCCTGGGATCATGACCTGAGCCGAAGGCAGACGCTTAACCATCTGGGCCACCCAGGCGCCCCCGTGAAGTAAATTTTGAATTAAAACATAATTAAATTATTTTTTAAAATAATAATTAAATTAATTAGGGTAGTCAGCCAGGCATAGTGTTAGGGAAAATAAAGTCAGTAGAGAAACAGGAACAATAAAACCTGAAGCAAAAGGGAGCCCATCTAGAATGGCCAAAGGGGCAAATGGCTTAACAAGAGGCTAAGGAAAGAAAGGAGCAACTAGAACAGGAAGGCTTAGTGGGTCGGGGTAGTCTGGACTACTGTGTGAGAGTAACAGGAAGCCACTGAAGAGTTTTACCCAAGGCAATTGCATGATGGGATTTACGCTTTTCAAGAGATCACTCTGGCTGATGAAGGTAGGGGCAAGAATCAATATGGGAAAAGAAGTTACAAGACCACTGCAGTGTTTCTGCAGAAGTTGATGGTGGCTTAAAAAAATGGTGGCAGTGAATATGGGGAGAAGGAAACACATTTTAGATAAAGGACAGATCTATGTGTGAAAGAATACATATAATAAAGACAGTAAATATTTGATAAATGAATGAATGGTTTTAAGAAAGACAAGGACTTCCAGTCCTTATATGGTGGGTTTTTTCTCAATAAATTGAGCAAGGTAGCCCATCTTATTCAGCATTTTACAAAAATACAAAAAACAAAAACAGGAAGACATTAACTTTTATGCCCTTTCCAGATAAATGATGCTTATGTCTCCAAAATAAATACTCTCATACCACCCATAACATTTAAAAATACATTTTACAAAGATCCTTATTTTTTTAAATAAAAAGGATGCCAGATTTTGTGTTTTCCCTAATGTTCAAAATTATTATTACCTTTCTTAAATTCTTTCCTAATCAATTATGCTCTGCTGATTTCTTTACAGGTACTTCTTAAATGGTTAATATGTTTTCAATAAAATGAGATGTCCTTCAGAGTCTGCGAAGTTTTAAGGAATATTTTCTTGAGATTTCTTTCTTATTTTCTCTCTTCAACATGTTCCTATATCCTGCAGGTGGCCACCTTTCCTACTTCATAGAGGAGAGCAGGCAAAAATTCCTCAATTTACTGTCCTGCCCCCGCTCCTCCAACATAATCTATATCACACCTATTATTTATTTCAACCAGTCTCAGTGGAAAAGAATCCTCCTTCACAGCTTCTCTTACCTTGATAGAAAAGTATCCTTCATGTAATCTAATAGAGTGGAATGCTTGACCACTGTTCTGGACATCTACAATCTCTACCCTACAATTCCTTAGGTCACAGTTATAACAATCATTCCCTTTCCCATGCTTCTAACCATTCTATTACTGGTTCTTCCTCATCAGCATGTCTGTATTCATGCTTTTTCTATTTTGAAACCACCCTCTCTAACAACTACTTAATGTCTCTCCTTGTTTTATTGACTCTTTAAAAAAAAAAAAACATCAAAAGCTGTATATATTCCTCTGCTCATTTGATGGTTGGGTATTTCATTATTATACCCATTTTATTTCAGTTTTCTTTTTTAAAAAAATAGTTAATACCTTCATTTATTTTTAAGTAAGTTCTGAGCCCAATGTGGGGCTTGAACTCACCACCCCAAGATCAAGAGTCACATGTTCTGACTGAGCCAGCCAGGTGCCCCATTATTATACCCATTTTAAAGATGACAGGAAGGCTCAGCAAGTTTAAATAAACTTCCCAAAGGCTATATAAACTATAAAACAGTTTGGACAGAATTTAAATCAAGATATTCTCTTTACTTTGTAATGTAAAGCTTAATGCCATCAATGTCATTACATGAATTATTGCCTTTTATGTGTCTGTTTTTTTAAACTATAACATCATAAAGATTCAACCCATATCACTTAAAGAAATATACATGAATAAATACAGAACAAATTGATCTTTTAAAATATGTGACAGTACTAAGTACAAGAACTCTTCCCCCTGATTCTTAACATTATAAAAGCTGTTACTAAATGTCAAAGTATTTACTTCTGATAGTACATTAAAAACCTAACATAAATGGTAATAAAGCATTACTTGCACTTTGCTTTATACTATAAAATAATAGATACAAAGATGTAATTTACACTGAGGGGAGTAAAAGTATGATGTGACAGAGAAAACATATTTTATACGCCTGTTTATTTATTTATGCAAATTCAATTTCATCAGGAGAAGATGGTACAAGGAACTAATTACTACAGTTTAGAAGGGCAGTCTAATTGTACACAATTCAACAAAATAATGACTATTACCTCAACTAAGTAACATTAAGAACTACAAAAGCCTACTACTCATAGTAGATAATTCCTAGTTTGCTACATTCCATTATTTTCTCTAATTTCTTAGCTACCCTTTTCAATTAAGTTAGACAGGTGGTTCCTTCAACAAAATTAAGTGCTTCATGTCAAGACACTTTTGTCACTAACGTCTTTAATTTATTGCTTTATCCTATAAACATTCATTAAGGGCCTACTATGGGCAAGGAACCATGTCAGGAACTAAAGGTAGAAAGATGGAAAATGAGTGACACAGCTGCTATCTGAGGTAGTTCAAGAAAAGTCAAAGGTGGGGCGCCTGGGTGGCTCAGTCGGTTAAGCGACTGCCTTCGGCTCAGGTCATGACCCTGGAGTCCCGGGATCGAGTCCCGCATCGGGCTCCCTGCTCGGCAGGGAGTCTGCTTCGTCCTCTGACCCTATCCCCTCTCATGTGTTCTCTCTCTCTCTCATTCTGTCCCAAATAAATAAATAAAATCTTTAAAAAAAAAAAAGTCACAGGTGACCTCATGAAACTGCTGAAAGTACATTCACTGAAATAAAAACATTTAGCCAAGTGAATACATAGCATAGGCAAATTATATACAAATTGCAATTTAATATATAATATGCTAATGACTAATATACATCTCCACATTACTATCTTTCTCAAATGTCACAGCCTCAGAAGGAACAAGATAACAGTTTTGGTTATACTGAGGAGCTATTTTTCTTTTCAGAAAATGTAAATTAGCTTCTTTTTGTGTATATACAAAAGTGCTACTAGTGTGGAAATGAATGTGAATATTTTCATATCTCTGCATGGCAAGGGCTCTCTGAGCATAGAAAAACAGAATTTGGGTTAAAGGACAAACCTTGGAAGTTGAAAGATGGCTGAATAGATAGCAAGAGACTTTTGGAGTGATTTACCTCCCAGGAGGGAAACGTTAACATTTCAAAGGGGGCCAAAGCCCGGAGCCCTGTATTTATACACCATAGGATTTTACATCAGGGAGTTGTGTTTTCTCTCCCTCTCTCAGAAGGAGAGGAGGGCAGCTATACAAATGCCCAGATCAATAATCTTGGGGGTTCCTCTCCTGTGGTGGAAAATCTCCCTTTAGTACTTGCAGGTGCCACCATCTGACTCTTTTCACAGTGCTCCTGAGGGGGAGATGGAGTGTTGGAACAGATATGGTTATTGCTCCAAGAAACAACAGTCTGCCCAGATACAGATACTTTGTATTTGCTTTCAGGACAAAATACATAAATGTACATATTAAAAACTTATCATGCTACAAATCAGAGTGTAGGGGAAAAAGTTTTTTTGAAGACAGCTTCATTCTACTGAATGAAGATCAAGTCATCTCAACAGTCAATAGGTGATCTTTTCAGCAAAGACAACACATTGATCCTCTTCATTTTGTCACAAGATTTCAGTAGAATTAAAGGTCGGGATAATTTAGGGTACCCAAATTAGGTTGGCTAAAGAGAACAAAAAAGAAAAATCACTTACTTGATATTATCAAGGCAGCCCGATTCAGGTTTCAGAATGGCAGTATGATGAAACATTTTATATAGAGCAATCCCAAGGAAGATTACATTAAGCTGGAATGTAAAAAGTACTGTTATGTAGCATAACTGGAATATAAGAAAAAAAGGAAGTCTGTTCTCCGTAACAGATGAGTTGTTTTGGGAAATTAGATCTCGCTATACTTATAAAGGAACTTGATCATAGATGATTGCCTAGTATTTTAGTAAAGGCAAAAAGCTACTCTAGGGAATTGGGATACCAACGAGTTACAAAGCACTATTATGCCAAAATACGAACAAATACAAAATCAGCAGCAGTTGGAATGATGCTGTGGAAATTGTAAAGCAAGTCAAAGCCAAGTATATGTTTAAAAAATATATATACAGGTGTGTTACTCGTTCTACCATCTGAACAAAGCCCCGAATTTGTTGTTTAGGGATATATTTTGAAATGCTACGTTACAAAATCATAAATACTAAAATCAATACATTTTTGAAGAGCTAGATCAAAAGGATTATAAAATGGTGGTTAATTCTAATGCTACATCAAACTAGGATTAAAGTCCCGGAAACCCCCAGTGATACTGTCTTGTCAGTGGAAGCAGAGAGAGCACAGGACTTAAAACAAAAAGTTCCAGGGTGAATTCTATATATCACATATATGTAAACTGTATAGAAAAACCACATATTGAATTGCCCTTTGTGACATGGCTTGTTTATATGTTCCAAAATTTAGGATTGGTAGGGACTAGGGAAATCCAATTATAAGCCCTACTGAAGTTCTCTCAATAATACAGTTCTATAATCCTTTATCAAGTCCAAAAAGTTTGAAAAGTGTAAAAAATCAATTGAGTGGCCAAAAAAGTCTAACCTTAACTAAACCCATTTGGTGGGAAAACCTGATTTGTACCGACATAAGGCTCTTCTGTCTTTATTCCACTTGCTCCTACTTTTCCAATTTTTTTTTCTGTTGAATTATTACTGTGTTTGGTTTCAGAGTCCTGCCCAGTCCCTACTGTGAGTATTGGCTGATGTGTTTGATTTTGGGCAACTGCTTTTTCTCTACAAGGAATATTATATAATATGCAATACATGTACCATATTATCTTTCTAAAGTCTGAAAACTTTCTGAATTCTAAAATATACCTGCTTCAAGGGATTTCAGATAGTCAAGGGATTGTAGATCTATATCTTATTCAAAATCAAGAGGCCATTTTATTTTAAAAAATGGAGAACAATTTTGTATTGTAAAGCGATGAGTACATAAATAATAATACCAAAATTAGGATAAGTAATTCATATGTGAAATAATCAAGACATTATGCATCTAAAAATACAAAAGGAAGTATGGTTCCAGAATGTTTGCTTAACTAATTTGTGCCATTCTCAAGTGAAATGCTTTTGGATTTTAAAGTTTTTGAGATGTTTATAAAAAACAAAACTGGAAGGAATAGTAAGGTATAGTGCCGCATTTCCAATTTCCGATTCCATTCATAATTCAAATTATCCAAATGAAAAAGAAAATAAATATATTGCTGTGAAACTTGAAATCATCACTGTTTAAAAACCTACAGAACCAAATGGCTTTTGTGAGATCGGGCTGTTTTCTTCGGCAACATTTTTGATTAAGTAATTTACAATATAAAAGTAGACTAGAATGAGTGTCTCATTGCTTGAGTTATATAGGGTCAGATAGTAGATGCTTTGCCCAAAATAATCTATGTGAATCAAAGGTAGTCAATGCAAGGATGGTGGAAGTTTTAGTTCTTGACCTGGGAAACACATAGTTAATGAGGAGTTCTTACCATAATTATCAAGGTCGCTGGTCCTATAAAGCTCCAAATGAAGTAGGTATCAAGTCGGAGCCAACATCTGCAATGAGACACAAGGGAGAGAAAGCATTCAAGGACTGGCTGTGGGACATACATCAAGAGTGAACGAGTGACAGAGAAGAATGTGAACTGCAAAGCATTCCACTGGGAGACAGGAAATATTACATTGCTTGTTCATTTAAATGCTGAATTATGTGCCCAATTTCTGACAGCACTATTGATGGAGTAAGATAATTACCCCTGGAGGAAGCAGGGAAAAAATGGCACTAGGCCTATTTGCTAAGGCCTTTTGTGTGTGTCATAGAAACTTTAGGAAAAAAAAAAGGAAAAGAGAGAAAAAGCCATACACACAGCCATTAAATCGAGTAGCTTTAAGCTATCCTTTTCTCTCCAATTATATGTGCTACATAACCTGTCTATCAGCTGTCAGGCAAAGTGACATTTTCCTGTCAAGAAGATCTGAGGAAATTCAGTACAAAGAAGAAATAAATTTGGTATCAGAAGATTGAAGTTTAATTAGGTTGGGCAGCCAACCTTTGAGAGTTCTTGAGTCTTACAAAGTGCATTGTTACTCCCAGTGCTTCCAGGGTTGCAAATGATCCTGAGCATCCCGTGAAGTTGATTCATGACCCAAAAGTAAATTATTAATCACTTAATTTCAGTTACATTTAATACTCCCCCAATTCTTAAAGCCTCTGGGAAATTACATTTTCATTCTTCAGGATGACAGGAAGACAAAATGGAAGTGACTAGTTATGAGCAAGATTAATGTAAATTTTGAACAAATCACATTTGATGTTAAAACTCATATCTTGAATTATTTGCCATTTTGCTATATTTGAGGCATAAGTAAAAAGAAAACATCTCCAGTGGAAAATCGTCAAGAGTGGTTTTGCTAAGTGGCCTAAAACTGCGAATCCAAAGTATGTAAATACCTCTTGATTATTATGAAAACGTTACTTAAACCTCAGAATGAATGGAATACCAGAGACACTATGAAGAAAGAACTTATGTCCATCAGTAGAGGAATGGGTCAATAAAATGTTTTCATATGATGAAATGTTGTAAAACAGTTAAAAGGGAGGAGGTGGATTTTTATATGTCAATAGGATAGATCACGATAACAAAGTTAGTGAAAAAGTAACATGAAGCATCTTTGCCCTATATACCTTTGAACCACACGGGTTTGAACGGTATGGGTCCACTTATATGTGGGTTTTTTCCCAATAAATACAGTATAGTACGGTAAGTGTATTTTCTCTTCCTTAGGATTTTTTCTTTTCTTTTTTTTTTAAAGATTTGATTTACTTATTTGAGAGAGAGAGGTGGGAGAGAGAGAGAGAGCACGAGGAAGTGGGCAGAGGGAGAGTGAGAAGCAGGCTCCCCACTGAGCAAGGAGCCCAATGACACGAGGCTCTATCGCAGGACCCTGGGATCACGACCTGAGCCAAAGGCAGACGCTTGACAGACTGAGCCACTCAGGTGACCCGGATTTTCCTAATAATATTTTGTTTTCTCTAGCTTATTTTAGTGTAAGGACACAGTATATATTATATATAACATACAAAATATATGCTAATCAACCTTTGATATTATTGGTTATGCTTCTGTCTGATCAATGGTAAGCTATTAGTAGTTAAGTTTTGGCTGGGGATCCAAAGTTAAATGGAGATTTTTGGACTGCATGGGGGTCAGCATTCATAGCTGTTCAAGCTGTGTATTTAAAATAATACTCATATTACTGATAGATACACATATGTAATTTTTTTAATTGAAAGGGATTAAAACTAAAACTAAAATTGAAAGGGCTTAACTATATGTTTTATTTTAATAATTACTGGAAGCAACATGCCAAAATGCAATAGCTTAACATCTGAGTGATAGAGGCAGTGATGTTTATTATGTTTTTCTTTTTCTTTTCTGTAACTTAATTTTTTAAAAAAAGGTTAAAATCTAGATTCTTAGGCAAAACAAAAATAACCATATATCCTGAAAAAAAAAACAATTTTAAAACAACAAAATCTGACTTTCTTCTCCTAAGTATACGTAAACTAATTTCAATAGAAATATAATATTTGTACTCCAAAAAGAAACTGATTACAAGTTCACATTTTTTACATAGATGATTTTATTCAGGATATACATAATAATCCTATTTGAAAAAGTGTTATTAGGGGAGAAATCCATACTTAAACTATTAGCTACTAGTTTGAGTAGTTATCTTCTCATTGGTCTGTTGTTCCAAAAATGTGGTCATGGATAATAAAAGTATGGTGCTGCCAATAAGCAGAAACAAATTAGAAAATTCAAGTTTGAAATATGGACATTATCGTCATGCTGACCATAGGCTAGCTTGTTATCATCCTAATAAAGGTGTGTGTATGTGCGGTAGGGGGAAGACCAGAGCAGGGGAATGTTCGTGAGTCTCTCTTGCTCTCAACAAAGACAGTATTTTCCCTCAAGATAAGAACAATAAAAGACAAAGCATGACATTTTACCAGATTAAACACACATGCGTGTGCATGCAAACACACACACACACACACACACACTCACTCCAAGAATTCTGCTGAAATTATAACATGATAGAATACTAATAATAAATTTCAAAATGACTGTTCCTAGTATAGCCCCTGTTCCTTTGTAGGTCAAACAAGTTTTTAAGAGCTAATCTGAGAAGTAAAACACATTTTCAGCAAATTCTTTTTAAAGGAAAATGTGCTTCTTCTGAAAAATGTTATTCTACAGGTTAAGTGCTTCTTATACAAATAATTTAAATTATATTATTACAGAGTACCTTAGACTAGGTAGGGGATTTTAAAATGTTAAATAATCTCACCTTAAAATAAAATAATGTTATTAAATTTTAGCCTTACAAAGCTTTACTTTTTTGAAAACAGTTTCAGCAAATGCTTAGTTGGAAATAAACATGCTTTTGGCACAGTGATCTTTAAATGTGGAACTGAAATTACTTTAGAAGTTATTATTTTTTTTATTTTTTAAGAAAACGCTTCAGTATCTATTTGGTATAATAGATTTAAATTCCCTTTGGAACTGAACAGTGTAAGAGGCAATATGAAACAATTAAAATGTACCGAGTAAATCATCCCTTCATGAGAGCTGCCTGGGCTTGACTATCTTCTGGAAGGCAGTGTGGCAAAATCCCTTTTCTAATTCGATTGCCATATGGCCATACCTGCTGTTGTTTTGGCCACATGCTGGCTTTCTCAGAGCTTTCTATAGTTCCTCTCTTTCCCATTAACTACCTTAAAAGTTTGCATGATTCCTGCCATGAGTTCCCTGTGCCAATGTTGAAAGAATTCACCCTGGCTTGAAGGTAAAGCAGAATATTATGTGGGGTGTTCATTATATGCTTGGGCATATATATTCCACATCATGGTATTCTAGAAGTCTAGGCCATTCAATGTCAGTTGGATATAGTGAAAATGTACTGGTTAAGAGGAGACAAATGCTAGAGAACAACTTATTACACTAAGCCCAGTAAAGTCCAGCTTGCAAATGGCCAGACAGACCTGCTATTGAAGAATATAATTTATCTGAAAATTGCCTTTATCCACTAAGCAACATTTAATATGTGAAATCATTAATTTTAATATGCCATTCTTGTTAATTTTTAAGATATGTCAATTTCTTTTTTTAATGAAAGTCATATGAATATAATTTATTAATATGTTTATAGCAGTACTGTAACAAAAGAGATGACTTGCAGTTGAAAAACAAGTACTTTCTAACCTTACTACATGCTTATTTGAAGTAATACTGAAAAATCTTAAAAGACCAGACATATTTTGGAATTCAAAGGAGTACTTGTCATATATCATAAGCCTTGATTTTTTTTTCTCATTTGCCTAAATACAAAGATGTCACAAAAATTCTCTTTTTGTAGCATTTTTTTTCAAATCGTAAAAGCAACATATAATGTTATATATTTGATAAAGTCTTACGACATTAATTTAATATTCTAAAGAACTGGTGAGGGGCGCCTGGGTGGCTCAGTCGGTTAAGCGTCTGTCTTCAGCTCAGGTTGTGATCCCAGGTTCTTGGGATCAAGCCCAGCATCGGGCTCCCTGCTCAGTGGGGAGCCTGCTTCTCCCTCTCCCTCTGCTGCTCCCCCTGCTTGTTCTCTCTCTCTCTGTAAAATAAATAAATAAAATCTTAAAGAAAAAAGAACTGGCGCTGATCCACAAGGACATATTATTCTCTTCCAGAATTATTGTCTTCCAAAATCTAAGAAGCATTATTGCATATTAAATAATAACATGCTGATATCTGGATCAGTCTTCCTCAAAAATGTCTGTTACCAATCCAGCAAGTACCACATTCATGTTTACTCAGAAAAGAGAAAAATAGGGCGCCTGGGTGGCTCAGTTGGTTAAGCGACTGCCTTCGGCTCAGGTCATGATCCTGGAGTCCCGGGATCGAGTCCCGCATCGGGCTCCCTGCTCGGCCGGGAGTCTGCTTCTCCCTCTGACCCTCCTCCCTCTCATGCTCTTTGTATCTCATTCTCTCTCTCTCAAATAAATAAATAAAATCTTTAAAAAAAAAAAAAAAAGAAAAGAGAAAAATAAAATAATGAAACAACTTAATTTCTCAAAACAGGACAACCGAAAACCGTACTTCTAAAGCTTATTCTCTTCTACTATTAAACTACTCACCACTTTATTTTCATCAGTCATTTTAAAAATGTATGATTCTGTATTTAGAAAAATGGTAAACCAATTACCCAACATAAATAAATGCCACTTAAAACCTATGTTTTACAAAGCTTTTAGATGACAGTAACATTACCAGAGTGTAGTTTCTTACTCTAAGTTAGCATGTTTCATATAGTGCCATTAAAATGCTTTGGGACATTGTATTTTTGTCACCTATTTAATTCGCTCTTATCAAAGTAGACATCTGACTATTCACCAGTTTTTTGAAATAACATAAGTTCACAATGGTGTTTGCTTCATTTTCTACAGGACCCTAAATCTCAGATGGAGCCATCCTTGGTGAGTATTCAATGTAGCCTGTAAACAATCTTTGGCTACTATTAGACCATAAAATTTACAAGGCTTAATTATATCAGGTTGTTTATGAGCGTTTATATAATATATAATCTTTTTTTTCTCTGTAACATATGCAGATCTCTTTATATTTCTACTACATATATCTGGGAAGATTGAGAGAGAAAAAAAGGAATAAAGAGAATTGGGGCAAAAAAAAAAAAGGCAGAGAAGAGGAAAAGGGACAAATATATACTTCAGGCATAGTAACTCCAGTTCTAAGCTCACTGCGTAATATGTCTGTTAGGTTCTTTTAGTGCCATTTTCATCACAGCACACTCATGCATCTAACCTTGAAATACTTTGTGAGCAAGTACATGAACTGGAAAAAATATTGGCAGAGCGATGCAGGAATGGATTGTGACCCGTGGTAGTCAAGACTAGAATTTGTGGTTCAGCTACAGTTTTGGATCTTAGAATTCAAAATTAGATCTCATACATAAAATGCAGGTTATGTTGTCTTCATGTGCCCAATATGTTATTTTCTTAAAAACTAAGTTTTTCATTATTTCTTCAGCAAAATACATCCTACAGTTTTTATGGTGGACTACAATGGTTAGAAAAGCACTATCTGTTTTAATTTATTAATACTAAATGTTGGAATAATTCCCACAGTCCCACGTTGCTTAAATTAATAGAGGCAGCAGCACAAGAACTGTAAACAGAACTCTATAAATGGATGCTTTTAATACAACTTATTTTACAACTAAAACAATGTTGCTAATCATAAAGTCTGTATTCCTTCATTTGGATCAGCCAAATAAGAGTACCGATAATAATAATAGTTCTAATTTAATAAACGTTTATATATGCCAGAGACTTTATACATATGCTTGCTTAAATATATATACATACATATGCACAGACACATATACATATGTATTTACTCACATACGCAAAAATACATATTCTCAAACTTTGTAATAGTTTTGCAAAGTGTTTACATAATAACTGCCACATTATAGATTGGAAAATGAAACTCAGGAAAACTAAGTGACTTGCCCATAGCCACATGACTAATAATTAGTTGAGCCAAATTTTATCCTAGTCTACCTGACTCCGAAGTTCCTGGCGCTACTTACGTGTTTCTCAAAGAAAACAATGAGTTACAGAATAAATGAAAGTTCTAGTTTTGCTGAAATTTATAAATTCTCAATGAGTAGATGAGAAATTTATATGCTGTACAGAAAGCATAGATTGTTGAAACATGTCTCAAGTAAAAATATTCAATCTTTTAATAAAGTCATCTCTTGGTAAGTTAGTAAAAATTTAAGTATTTTTAAGCAGCTTTATTGCAATATAATATATTATAAATCATCCATTTAAATATACAATTCGATGTTTTTAGTCTATTTAAAAGTTGTAAAATTATCACCATAATCTAACTTTAGAATATTTTCATGGCACCGAAATGAAACCTTGTACCCACCTAAAGTCACTCCTCACTGTCTCTACCAAATTCACTCACAATGGCTTCCCTACCCACTCCCCAGTCCTAGGAACCACTATAATTTTCTCTCTAAAGGTCTACCTGTTCTGGATGTTTTATATAAATGGGATCATACAATGTACAGTCTTTTATGACTGGATTCTTTCATTTAACATGATGTTTTTATGGTATGATCATCCTGTAGCATGCATCAATACTTCATTCATTTTCATTTCCAAATAATGTTCTATCATACAGATATACCACATTTTGTTTATCTTTTCATCAAATGTTGGAGAAAGTGTTTCCACTTTTTGGATAATATAAATAATAACACTCATGTACAAGTTTTTGAATGAACCTAGATTTTCATTTTTCTTGGGTAAATACCTAGAATTACTGGGTCATATAATAACTATGATTAGCATTTTGAATATCTGTCATACTGTTTCCCAAAGTAGCTAGCTACACAATTTTACATTGCCACTAGGAATATGTGGGGATTCTAACTCGTCCACATCTTCATCAACATATGTTATTATCTGTCTTTTTTTACTGTAAACTTCTAGTGGGTGGAGTTATGATACAAAGTGATGTCTAGATGTGGAAGTTATCATATTTCTTTGGTTCCAATAAGAACTTAAGACCAACATTCAACTTAGGGCCAACATTTAACCACATTTTGTAAATAACAGGACAGCAATCCAGATGTTCTCTTAAATAGTTCTGGTATGGCCAACTCCTTAACAGAAAAGATTATTCTCAACCCCAAATTCTTATATATTATGATAATTTTATGCCCAATCATAGGGTTCCCAAGTGATGAAATGATGACACAATAAGCCGTCAATCTCTAATACACATACACATAAATCATGCTCTTGGCCTTTAATAAAATAACATATAGACACACAGTATTCCTCACACACATAGTGAATAATCGTCTTGATCTATGTTAGTGAAAAATACTTCTTCATTATCTATCCTATTTCCCATTGGTCAACCTAAAATCAAGGTAATAACATGTTCAGTAAGGTGGATGCTTCATATCAATGAAATGTTACAAGTGGGAATATTTTATAACATATAATAATATGCTTGGAGAACTACTCCAAATTAATATATAATTTCCTGTGAGTGGGTTGAAGTGCTTCGAAATTGTGAAACATACTAAATAAACATGCTGTGCATATAACTTGTAGATACTATCAAGTTCAATGTGTTTTGTTTGTTTGTTTAAGTAAATTCCACCCCCAATGTGGGGCTGTAATTCATGGTCCCAAGATCAAGAGTCTCATGCTCTACAGACTGAGCCAGCCAAGTGCCCCCATCAGGTTCAATGTTCTTTGGTTCAGCTCTTTCTTGAATAATACTATAATCTGGTATTTTAAAGAAACAATAATCACTTTTCTACCCAAATGATTATATTGGTTGAATAATGAAGTGAAAATAAGAAACTGGGGGTGGGGGCAGGGAATGGCTTTTAACTAGCAGAGGAGATCCTACCTCTTTTAGAGTTGTCCTTAAACTAGTGAGCTAGGGAGACAAATACGACTTAATAGATGACTTATAATAATTTTCAGATCATAAAATTTGATTTCAATTATTTTTAAGACCTTGGTTATGCTTCTAGTACTCAAGGATGTTCTGATTCGTTATAACTGTTTATGACCTAATTGACATCTTTTGGAAACCCCTTACAAATTTTCAAGCCCATATTTTAAGTCTTGGGCTATTCCTCAGGCTTCACTCCTTTCCAGAGCCCTCCTTCCTTCTGGAACCTGCTCCCACTCCTTTTCCAATCTACCCATCACATTAACCACTCTTTTTTCCATTGTATACTTGGATTGTGAGGGAAGTGGTATAAACTATAAATGTGAAGTTCTCTTTAAATAAAAATTAACTGTTAAAACGGTTTGTATTTTTTTGATAATATTGAGGTAATTAAAGTTTACATGAACTAATTAGTTTCAGGTCATAAAATAAAAGTAGCACAGAATTTCTAAATCAGCCATGTTTAAATTATTGCTAAGTCAATGCCAGCTTTTATCTTCTGACAGTATCATTTATTGGATGGCTTCACTGAATGTGCATATGAATAAGAGTATAAGAGAGACTAAGGGAAGATTAAAAAAAACAGAGATAAAATTGAATAAATGCCCATTGTTAACAGTGCAATTTAGAACTGTGGTCCACTAGCTGAGAGTTTTTTGTTTTTTGTTTTTTTTTATGATTGTACTGTTCTTCTAATCTAATTTTTTAAATGTCCAAATATTGTGACTAAATGTAATTCTAAATACATTCTCGAGATAATGTCAGTACAGATAAAAAGATCTGACTAAACAACATAAAAAAATAATAATAAAATTCTCTTACAAGCCTTGCAAATTGATGGCAAACTAAGCAACTTCTCAAAATCAAATTATGTGTGCTTTGTGTGTATGTGTTTTGTACATAATAATCGGTTCAACAACCCTAAAATTTCATAGAAAAACACATCATAATCCATCAGTCAGATGGAATATGATAGTTAGCACTATCTGTATCAAAATAACAGTTATCTAACCTACAAAACTAATTTTATCTCCTACCATTGATATGAATCTCTGCTATTTAGAATTGTAAGCTATTATTATTACTATTGTTAAAGGTTTCAGCAATAAAACCTCATTGTCAGTATAATAAAATATAATTAGATACATTAAGAGGAAAGAAAAGGGAAGAATGTTTATTATTATTTGGATTAGTATAATATATATTCAATGGTTTATTCTAGATGTACTCTGAGTGGTTGAAACTGAAGTAAAAATTTAATAACAAAGTTCCAAAAATAAGTGAAATAGATTTCTGAGACATAAATATTCATTGTATTGAGCTTAATAAGAATTTACAGAAAAGGGCTGAAAATATGTGTCTCCCTGAATTCTGGCTAATTCCAGTTTATTTAAGACTGTGGACTTTATATATTTGTATTAAAAACATCAATGTAGCGTATAAGAAGGTAACACTGGCAAACAAACAAACAAAAAAACAACAGCACAATTTGAGATAGATTTACATGACAAAAAGTCATGAGATGAACAGGCAGTCAGGAATGCCATCGACAGTCAAATAAAAGCAACTGACGATAGTAATAGAAACCAGAACAACAAAGACAGATTTGATAATAAGGAACAAGGTATATAATTCTATATGCAGAAATCCTTCGAGTTCTGTAAAAATTCATTGTTTATATTTTTCTTTGAGAAGATATCTTGATTAAACTCCTGATGGAAAACATGATCTGTTCATTTCAGCTTCTCAAGTAAATACAAATGCCTGAATGATGTTTCTTTTTCCACACCTGCTTCTTCAATGGGCAAAATAGACCCTGGATTGGACGCGTTCCCAATTGGTAGAAGTTAAACATTTTTCCCATGTATTCTGGAAGGTTCCTCTGCGGACGATTTATTTACAATGTACAAATGAGACACTAAACACTCTGTGTCTACCTATGATAGAATTTTAAAGCAATGTTCCTTATTTTTTTCTCTCCCTCTTTCATCTATCTTCCCTTTTCTCTATATCGGCTTTGCTGCTCTTTGTGTTGGGAAATATCATAATTGTGGAACTGAACTATTATGAAGGCTTATTTTAAAACGGTGCCTGGGAAGTAAATTAGCCTCTATTCCCACACAGTAATAATGTCAGTAAATGAGAGCTTCAGTTTTGGTGCAGGAAATTAAAGCAATGATGGCCAAAGCTTGAACAGTCACAAGAGACTTACATATTATTGATTCTAAGATAGATCCCTACTATCCAGAAAATGACATCGGTCTCAAAATAAATGATTAAAATGCAAAGCAAGTGAGTTTGAGTCAGTTTAGGAACAGTAAAATTTGCAAATATCTAAAAAGATAAAAACAAAAACATATAAAAGCAAATCAGGGGCTGCAAGAGAGCAAAATGGAATTTCTTAAGAACAATATTTGAATAGTAGAAGGTCACAAATCACTATACCACGCAATTTGATATCTTAGAGGGGATATGCATTAATTAAAATGTAAAATCCTATGACCTAAGGGGAATGACTGCTGGTGGGTTTCTTTTTCAGGTGATGAACAGGTTTTAAAATGAGGTGGTGGTGATGGGTGCATAACACTGTGAATGTACTAAAAACTACTGAAGTATACACTCTAAAAGAGTGAATTTTATGGTATGTGAATTATATCAGTAAAGGTATTATTTTTTTAAAAAAGTCTGATCTACCTAATTTCCCCTCACCTCAGAGGTCCTTAGAAGCAAGCATTTTAATGTTTTTATCTAATCCTAATTCTTTCCAAAGTTGTCACTGGGATCCACAAAATGAACTCAGATTTGACCACAATTCAGAAAGGTTGGATTAAAAAATAATTACTATTAGTTATGTTTAGACAAATGGCCTTTTATAGCCTTCCCTGTACTAAAGAAAGAAAAATTCAACAGAAGTGAGATGGTCTTCTTTCAACCGTATTGTTGGTGCCTCTGAACCGACACATATTCTACTTTATGCTCCGAATAATGCTTCTGCTTGTCTTCCCTCCTTATGAATCCTCTCTTCTGGGAAGTGAGCTGCTTTATTGCCACCATATTCAGGCTGCTGATTGCTGGTGGAAAGTCATGAAATTTGGCTTATTAACTTTTGTACAAATTGATGTTATCTAACCTCATCTGAGCTTTCACTACTGCTTGGAAATCTTTTTATTAATGTCTAATTGACTCCTTAACACATTTTCCATAGTGCTCATTTCAAGACTTTTCAAATCTCCTGTCCTCTCAACGTGACCTCGCCTACTCACACAGCAAAAGTCAGCTTCTTCTACTTGATGGAAAAGTGGTTCCACTTTGAAATTCATCTTATCTGTTCTTTCCTTCACACTCATCTCAGAAGAGAGGGGTCATTTTATTTTTCCAAAACCATTCCTAGTTTAGTGGAAATAAATCTGATTTATTTTATCACACATCTGCCACTATCTAGCTCTATAACCATGGGCAAGGCAATTAATTTACCTGGTCCTTGATTTTTTCATCTGTGAAATTAATGTCTTGGGCTAGGTGAATTGCAAAGCCACTTCCTGTATTAAATCAAGGTTTTCTTAACCTTATGTATAATCTTATGCCTTTCTATCCCTTTAGGACCTTTCACTTTCATTCAGCCTCTCTATATATTACATACAAATGAGGCATAAGATATTTTCCCTCTATTTTTTTTTTAAAGATTTTATTTATTTATTTATTTGAGAGAGAGAATGAGATAGAGAGAGAGCATGAGGGGGGGGAGGGTCAGAGGGAGAAGCAGACTCCCTGCCGAGCAGGGAGCCCGATGTGGGACTCGATCCCGGGACTCCAGGATCATGACCTAAGCCAAAGGCAGTCGCTTAACCAACTGAGCCACCCAGGCGCCCCGATATTTTCCCTCTATTAATCTCCTCCTATCACACTGACTCTTCCCACCCCTAGACATTTTTTGGACTTCATTTTTAAAAATTCTTCTTCATTACTGTAACCACAAGTTAATCTTTTCACTATTTCTCAATCAAACTTTTTCAGGGTATAGGTAATACTTTAAGACTCTACTTTCTTGCTATTGACTTATTTCTTTGAAACTTCCAATTTGGCTTCTGCTTCCAGCACTGTCAAAATAATTGTTGCAAAGGACAAATAATTTTTCCTCAGTGCTTATCCTACTTGAATTATCTTTGATATAGAACACCGCAGATGGTGTTCTGAAACACCATCTTGAAATGGCCTTCTCATTCTCTTTTAAGGCTCTCATTCTCTTTTAGGGTTCTTGTCTGTCCTTATTTTTATTTCCCCACCTCAAACTATGTCCTAAATGTGGGCATTCATCGGAACTCTATCTTGGTCTTCTTTCTAATCTTTTTCTATTGAAACTTTCATTCATTCTCAGGATGCCAACTGTTATATTGATGTGGATTACAAAAATATTTTTCACTGAATTCCTTTCCAGTATGCTGGACATCACTTCATGTATGTCTCACCAATCTGAGTGTATAGTGAAAATAACATTCATCACTACAACCCAATACCCACCTAGGGAAAAAAAGGGGAGGGGGAATTACAAGCTGCCCCTGCTCCTATTGTTTTTCTTTCTGTTAATGATACAAATTTCTTTCCAGTGACTAGAACTGACAGGTCAGGAAGAAGAGAAGCCATTAATATCAGGGACTGCACTGTCCTCTGAACACACACTTTCTGACATAGCTAGTTCTTCATTTGACAAATGTCTCAATGCTCTGAAAGATATTAAAGCACTCATCTTCTTATAATTACTCAAGGCTCTGATGTAGCTGTGGGAAAATTAAGCTGTTTTAAACAGCATCCTACTGAATCTCAGGATTTTTCTTCTCTTTCTATATCATAACAAAAGTATAACCATGAATTGAATTATCCCCAGTTGCTTCTCCAGTTCAATCATTTCTTGCTGGGAGGTATTATAAAGACCTTAGCTTCCAAGAAAATCCAAAGCATTTATTTCAACTGGATTTCAAAAGAGAGGGAAAAAGAGGAAAGAAATGATAAACTCACACTTTATCTGTTCCGTAACTCCTATAGTCTACCGCGGCTGACACAGCCACGATGAGTGCGGGCATCCCGTATCCCACTAGGTAGAAGTATTTCCTCCGGGAATGCTCGCTCTCGAAAACCTCCACCAGCATGATGTAGAGCTGCACTCCCTCCAGGAACATCCAGGTGAAGGCGGCCAGGAAGAAGAAATGTAAGAGGGCAGCGAAAACGGCACAAGCAATCTAGGGAAGGGAACAAAGGACTCCAGTAACAACCAAACGAAATATTCTCAACTACCATAACATCAAAATAAACATTTATCAAGACTGCGGTAACATAAGAGGTCTGCAAAAGAATAATCTAGACAAGATTCTTACAATTCAGATATTAAAACCTAATTAAATATAACCTATCTTTCAAAACCACATTTAACATTTTATTAATAATAGCTTAGAGATGACAGCATAGGATGATAATAAGGAAACATTATTATTATTTTTTATTAATTTTTTCTTATTACTGAGATTAGTCTAAAGTTTTAAAAACAGTATCTCATGCATTATTTTTCTTGGCCATAATCATGTGTGTTCTATCATTAAGTTCTTCAACTGTAAATGAAAAAGAAACATTAAAACCAAGGAGAATAAAAGCTCTTAAAGTTAAAAAATGTAATAATTACAGTATTTTGTGATGGGGTCATTACTTCATTATTACTATTTGCTGATTTACTTCTTCCCTGCCTGATTTCAGAAAGGATTTAAGATGGCATTGGGAAGTTCATGCTGCAAAGTATAAAAGTAGGTCTGGTTAAAATAAAATAAAATAAAATAAAATGTTCCAGAGTGCTTTCTTTCTCTCATTTTTCTGTTACTGTAAGAAATGTTGGGCTAGACAAGCTTGGTCAAAAAAGACAGCCTGTCCTTATTTTGGCATATTCTCTAAGGCACTACAAGTTTCATCTGACCATATATTAATTTTCTTATGTCAGTTCTGAAATTCTCACTCCTTGAGGGGAAGTGGGGGTCTTTATTTTTTATTTAAGAAATCCTAGGGGCACGTGGGTGGAGCAGTCAGTTAGGCTTCTGACTCTTGGTTTCAGCTCAGGTTGTGGTCTCAGGGATTGTAGGATCAAGCCCGGTGGGGCTCCACGCTCAGCATGGAGTCTGCTTAGGATCTCTCCCTCTCCCTCTGCCTTTACCTGCCCCCCCCATGTGCACACTCTCTCTCTCTCAACTAAATAAGTAAATCTTAAAAAAAAAAGAAATCCTAACTAAAATCTGTATCTCCTACTAGAAAAGGGCAACAAATTTATAGACATTATCAGATTATAATGGATTCAATGATGAGTGTGATCCTTGAGAAAGAGACAAAGGGCAGGTCAGTTTCCTTGAGTGGGAGAGATGACAATGAAGGGAGATGAGGATGTCCAATGTCAGCAGGCTAGAGAGAAAGCAGAGCCTAACCACCACCTAAGAGTCAGGAAAAGGACACCTATCCAGGAACAAAAAGAAAGACAAGTTGAGCTCAGATGTACTCTACTCCAACTTTTCATTTCAATCTTTGTTTTCTATGCTACTTGTCAGAAGTTAGTTTTGTGCAGTACGCAACATGTGGTAAAATTTATCATACCATATGTGTATCAGGAAACAAAAGTAAGAATACGGTTTCTAAATGAAAAGAAATCACAAGGCTTTTGAATTGCAGGTTAACAAGAGAATGAAATGATTTCTTCTTGGAAAATAACACAGTTTTCCATTTCTTGCTTTTTAGAGTTAGAACTTCAACTATTAATTTTTGTTATCAGAAGGCTTTACTTTTTGGGGAAAAGAAATGTGCTCTTTGATTGCTTATTCATATGTTTGCATTTATGGGAAAAGCTGTCACATTTGTATATGATAACCAATTAAAAAGTATAATCACCATAATTGTACCCTTTACAGCCATTAATCATGAATGTGTAATCACAAACATGAATCCAACTGCATTTTTATTGTAAAGTACTCCATACTTATGGACACATACCAGAGAACAGCATTAAGTGAATGAATTATTTATTATGCCTACACGTCTTCTAAAAAATGGAAGTTTTCTTTTCAATTATAGTTTTAGTCATGAGACCGACCATGGACTATGAATCTTAAGTCAATAGAGCGGGCCTCACAAAAAGTGTAAGTAGGTGTAGAGTCTGTTGAGTAATTAGATACTATCTGTTACTCATATTTTCGGTTTGGTTTTACCAAAAGCAGTTGGTTAGTGCTGCCTCTTTCCCTGCCTTTCTTCCCCTACTTCCTTCTGTTCCTCCTCTTCTTTATTTTCTGATATGACTAAACATAGTTTGTAGTAAAGTACAAAGCAGACATTAAGATGTAAACAGAACTTGTGCAAATATAATGTGTCAAACAAAATTTGGGAAGAGTTTATAAATTCTAAAAATGACCTATCGTTTGAACTATTTTCCAAATATGTCAATTCGAAAAACTCACTTTAGATGTTTTAAATATGATATAAACTGTTTTTTTTTTTTTAAGTATATGATAGGGAACCTGGCTGGCTAAGTAGGAAAAGCATGCAACTCTTGATCTTGGGGTCATGGGTTTGAGCCCCACTTTGGATATAGAGATTACTAAAAAAATAAATAGACTTTTAAAAAAAAGCCTATGATAAACTTTGAAAAATGACAGTTATATAAATTAGGAAAGACACCTTTCCATTCCCCAAATGATTTTACTTAACTTTCCTCAATATTCTGTTCTGATAAAAGCAAAGCAAAACATGGGGCACCTGGGTGGCTCAGTCGTTAAGCGTCTGCCTTCGGTTCAGGTCATGATCCCAGGGTCCTGGGATAGAGCCCCCGCATCGGGCTCTCTGCTCGGCGGGAAGCCTACTTCTCCCTCTCCCACTCCCCCTGCTTATGTTCCCTCCCTTGCTGTTCTCTCTCTCTCAAATAAATAAAATCTTAAAAACAAAACAAACACACACACACAAACTAATGAGGAGACACGGTTCTTGAGAAAGGCAAGGTTATGAACAGAATTTCTCAAGAAATCTACAGTCATACATCCCTAACATTCACTGCTTCTTTACAATAATGGGGTTAAAAAAAAAGGGAAAACGGAACAAGATCTGAAAATTAATAACTATCTTAGACAACTGGAAGAGAGGGTACTTTCAAACAAGAATATTTCAAGTACTGGAAAGCTGCAAATCGAGACATTTTTTCCTATTATCAGTGTAAGTTGCTTACTGGTTGGTCAGTTCGGTTGATCCCGATCAGGAAGAGCAGTTCAGCTACAAAAAGGCTGATGCAGAGGTTCTTATGGATGGTATTACGGTCACTCTGGAGCCCGCGGAAAAAGCAAAATGTGAAGATGCAAATCAGGAGACAAACAAGCGACAGCAAAATTCCAACCCACGTGATCACATCCAGAAGAAGGTCATGGACTGCATCACTGTGCTGGAAATACAACAGAAAAGCCATAAGTTGCAATTATGCATAACAAATTGTGAAGTCTTATGAGGACCTGGATTCACGGAGCGTGATTTTCATAATGTACTACATATCCTATGCACACACAGTGAATAAGATAATTTAATTATTTGGGTTTTCTAGGTCACAGGTAAAGCATTTAATATTCTCCCTGAGGTGTAAATCAGTTTGATATTCAGGGATGACAATAGTGTTTGCACTTTTCTTGGTTATATGTATTTTCAGGATACAAATAGTTGAAACAAATCAACATAATTCTGGCCTACGATTTCAGGAAAAAGCTTTATTTTTTCAATTCATATCACTTTTATAGGCTATTTTTTTTTGACAACTTGCACTAAGGAATACTCTAAAAAATTAAGTTATACACTTAGGGAAGTGGTGTTTCAACTAAAATGCTTTTTAAATCACCAAGGGACTTTTTAATAAAAAAATACAATTGTTCTGTCATTTAAGTTCTTTATCAGAATTTCCAAGGTTGAGTTCATAAAAGTATGCATTTTTATAAAGATTCCCAGTTAATTCTGATGAACAGCCACATATGCATACCATTTATTTAGTGAAAGATCTAAAAGAATGAGGATATTCACTGGATTTATATTCATATTGAATGGCTTAAGGAGATCAGGAAGTTTGATCCTTGAAGGGTTTTGCATGAATAGAGCCTGTTATACACAGATGGAAAATAAGCATTCAGTATTACTATCCCCGATAGCAGCATAAAACAGATAGGGCTAATAAAAAGAAAAAGCTCATAAAAGCTTCTGTACTAAAACTGGATTTTTGGGGGGCTCTGTTAAAATAGTCCTGTGAGTTCCATTCCTTTCATGTACCTTGTTCTGTGTACTATCTCATTTCTGTCCTTGTTCTTAGATTCCAAACTCTATTCCTTCCCTATGTTAGTTTGTCTCTACCCAAAACCACTTCTGTGAAGCATTAGAATTTATAGTGGCCCAACATATCAGTATGCCAAGATGTTGGAGCACAGTTGAGAAACTGTCTATGACTATCAATGTTTCTTTTCTTTGTAGGTTTCTTGAAAAGCCCTGAAGACCTAATTTCCATAAGTAGGGGAACAAATAAATAATGGTTGATTTATAGAAATGATATTCTGAAGAGTAATAGAAAATCAGTGATCTAAATTTATATTCACAAACATGGATACTTCTCAAAAACCTAGTATTAGATTTTTTAAAAGTGTAAGTGGCAAAGGACCTATATGGTATAATGCCATTTATACAAAATTTAAAAAAACACAAAACAATGACATTGATTTTTATGGATATATGCTTAAGTAGTAAAAGTGTAACATAAGCATGGGGAATTTTTTAGTTGAAACAAAGCAATGTGTTTCTAATTGACATCTTTTTCAGCTGTGTGGATCATACACACTGATTTTTATTTTAGGATGGAAATTACTACATTTAGTTGTCTTCCACACTGTTAGCTCACTTTAAAAATACATAAATATCCAGGTTTTCTAGTGTTGTTTGTTTTTATTCAAACTTCATACTTTTCTGCTTTATACAAAACTCATACAAAGATTATTCTGAATATGGAAATTCTTACAAGCCAGTCACTATGCTGTAACCTAAATCATAGGTCTTCTCAAATCGCCAGGTAAGTCTTCACAGTTATTTGATAAAGAACTCTGCTAGAACACTGTCAGTGAAACAGTTCTGAAATATTCCTGCATAACTCTAGATATATTTCTCGGAAGGAGCTCAAATCATGAAAGAAAACTACATGAAATTTCGCTATAACTGCTTTGTTCTCCAGGGAACATTACTAAAGTCGTGTTGGGTCTCAGATACCTTAAATTACTTTTTCTGTTTGAGAGTGGAAAGTGGTTAGTGCTATCTGGTTCCCTGAACAGAGGGCTATTTGCTCTCTTCTTTGACTCAAAGGAAAGATGCTGTGATTGAGTATCAAGCACCAATGTTCAGCACAGCAGTCTTCTATAATGGGAAAAATGGCAGGTATAACACATTCTCAAATGTATCCTAAAGAACTAAAACACTAACAAAACAAAACAAAACAAAAAAAAAAGAAAGAAAGAAAAGAAGAAACCAAAAAATTCCTGCCTTTGTCTGGGTAGTTGCATTATTAGAAATGTATTTACTCAGTGCCTTCATAAGTCCTTCAAAAACCCCATGCAGAGTTATTAAGAGAAGAACACCAGATGTCAAAACATCAGTACAAAAAGTACATTACACTCAAAGACAGAACACAAAAGTCTACTGATTAATTCGCCTTTCGGGTATTACCGTCTAGCTCAGAAAACATCAGCACCAACTACCTTGTGTGTACTATACTGTGAGAGCAGCACCCTTCAAACACAACTCAACACTTGAATTTTATAAATAAGATGAAAGGAATAGAACAATGGATATTAAATGCCAAAAAGAGCTGTGAGAATAGCCCTCTTTATAACAGGGCGCCATAACAGAAATTCCAGGAGGCCAAGCCATGAAAAACACCACCACCACCACCACCAACAACAACAACAAAAACCCTTCAAGAGGATGACCAGTTGAATGAAACTCTTAGGTATGGTTGTAACAATGTGATAACGGATCACACGTATTCTTATTTCCAAAGTTCTACATTTGTGAGCACTGCACTATATTATTACTTAATCACCTACAATATGTACTATATACCATTATGTGCCTTATTAATTTTATATCTTGTTAATGTTATATGCCAGCACCTAGTACTGGGCTTGACCAAAAAGATGCTTAAGGTATATTTGTTTTTGAACGATGGCAATAATCCCCTCTGCTTAGACCAAATGCCTTAGAGCTGAATTCTCTATGTCAGTATAGCTCTGCATTCATTTAATCTCCACTGGATGTTAAAAAAGGTATCAAATATTATATGTCCCAAACTAAGCCCCTCATCATATCCTGTTTCTCCCTCTACCATCCAGAAAAACTTCTCTTCCCTCTGTTTTTCCATTTCAATAAACAACAACTTCACTCTTTGAGGTATTCTTGCCAAAAACTTAGGAGTCATATTGATTCTTCTCTTTCATTAAGAATCCCTGAGGAAATCTTGTAGGCCCTGCCTTCTAAATCTGGCAGTTGCTCATCACCTCAACTACACCAAATTGGTTGGAGCCACCCATTTTTTAATAGCCTCCTAACTGATCTTCCCACTTTGACCCTTGCCCCCCTTCCCTCTATATTCAACAGGGCAGAGAAATTCTTTTTAAATGTAATTCAGGTAATATGACTCATTGATGAAAGGCATCCAATGTTTTCCATTTCAATGAAAGTAAAAACCACTCTTCCCCTTGTTTCTTAAATTCCACATTATCAGTGAGATCATATGATAATTGTCTTTCTCTGATTGACTTAGGATCATAGGGGAAGAGAGGAAAAAATGAAACAAGATGAAACCAGAGAGAGACAAACCATGAGACTCTTAATCTTAGGAAACAAACTGAAGGTTGATGGAGGGAATGGGGGAGGGGGAATGGGGTAACTGGGTGATGGACATTGGGGAGGGTATGTGTTGTAATGAGCACTGGGTATTATAGAAGACTGATGAATCACAGACCTGTACCCCTGAAACAAATAATACATTATATGTTAATTAAAAAAAAAAGAAAGTAAAAACCAAAGTCTTTCAAGGGTCTACAAGGCACTGTAACATCTGCATATCTGTGATATCATTTCCTATTCTCTCCTTCATTCAGTTCATTCCACCTAGTTGGCCTGCTCCATTCTGTGAATATGCTGAAAACATTCTAGTCTCAGAGGCTTTGCCTTTGATGTTCCTTTGGCCTAGAACGCCCTTTCAAAAGATAGCTGCATGGCTTACTTCTACTCTCCTTCAGTCCCTCATTCAAATGTCACCTTCTCACAGAGCATTTTTTTGAGTCACCATATTTAAAAAATTGCAAACACCTTTCCCTGTTTTTTTCTCTATTACTTTCCTTGCATTATTTTTTTCATCAGCACTTAATCTACACTATATATTTTGTTAATGTTGCTTGTTGATTGTCTGTATCCCCCACTAGAAGGTACATTCCAAGAGAATAAGTTGTTTTATCTCTTCTGATCACCAGTGTATCCGTAGGTCCTACAAAATTGTCTACCATAGAGTGGATGCACAATTAATGTGTTGACTAAATAAATGAATCTCTCTTAAATTATCCCCACCTTCTAGAATGGATTTCAATTATAACCTAAAAGTTGTATCATGCTGCCCATTACACAATCTTTGGGACTCTTAAATCTCGGGTTCTTAAATCACCTACTCTAAGATCTTAAGTAAAAGATAAAATTAGAGCTGGAGAATGAGAAAGTTGTTACACCATAATATCTTAAGATACATCGAAATGTCAAGCTGTTAAACAATTATGACAATGGAGACCAAACTATGCATGGAAGAAGACTTCAGGAGTAAATCGTAGAGTCCTTTTAAAGGCATGGATTTAACCTTGTCAGTCCAATTTCACAATTGTTACCTTGAACAAACTACTTAACCTTTTGAGTATCAAAAGCCTCATACACGTAGAGATAAAATAAGGCTTCAGATTCTTATGATAAGTAATTAAGATAATATATATGAAAGCAAAAAATATATATATGAAAGTGAGAAAGTCAATTTTTTTGTTTGATTGTTTTGAGAAATGTGGGATCTTTCATGTAATTCTTACACAAGGTCAATGTTTCTTACTTCCTTTTTTAATTTGAAAACAGGGGCACCTGGGTGGCTCAGTAGTTAAGCATCTGCCTTTGGCTCAGGTCATGATCTCAGGGTCCTGGGATGGAGCCCCATTTTGGGCTCCTTGCTCAGCAGAGAGTCTGCTTCTGCCTCTCCTTCTGCCCCTCCCCATTGTGCTCTCTCTCTGTCAAATAAATAAATAAAATCTTTAAAAAAAATCTGAAAACAGTCTGGATTATTTCCTTGGTTGGCAGCTACTTTCATATAAATAATCAAAAGTTTATAAAAATGATAAGGGATGGATCAGAAAAATAATAACCATAACAAAAATAAATGTTAATATTATGTTAACTAAGGACACAAAACATTATTCCAACTAACTGATGAATTACCTAAGTCCACTTGATAACATTGCCAATTTAATTATGTTACTAATAATATTTGTGTTACTGATTAATTAAGGTCACAAAATTCCTACATCGTCCAAAGGAAGCAGATTTTAACTTTAGAATTTGAATTCTACATTCATTACCATACAAATGTGTTTATGACTTTTGAATAATAAAAGATAAAGGGGCTTAATTTCACCTTTATATTCTTCCTTCAGTTATAACAAAAAGACAAAGTAGCAACAGAAGATATATACCTAATATTTTCCCCCCGAGGGTGTACCATTCATAAACTCGTATGATTTGTTGGAAAGAATGGCTTGCAAACTCATAAAAAAAATTTTTTTAAATACAAAAAATCAAAAACTTCAAGGAGATTAACTTCTAAAGAGAAGATGGTGAGGTGTGAGAGAAAATCTTCAAGCAGAATGACAGAGTGATTCCCAAAACGATATCTGGAAAGAAGATACTTTTGGGAAATGAAATGATTCTATCCTCTCTACAAAGAAATTTTTATTAAAAACAATACTTATTTTTCAGGCTTTCTATGAAGTTTCTATTCATATCTGAAATGCCAAATATTTTGTAAAACCTATGGAAAGTTTCTGATTTTCCCTTTTACGTTTGTCTCTGTGAATGTGCTTTGTCCTATCACTATGGATAGCTTGCTGAGTAACTCAAATACCACAAAAGGGTGAGTGTCATATTTGGGAAATAAAAATGTCTTAAACAATGATGTTTTGTGAAAGCTACTCTGTCAATGTAAAACACTCAAATATACAAATAGGTACATTTAATGAAACTAAATCCAAATTTACAGAAAAGGGAAATGTGACTTTTGTCTTATGATTTATAATAATTCAATCCAAGTACACTAAGACCTTTTGTGGAAATCTTGATGTTTCTAACTTTATTGTCCAAAAGGCAAGTCAACAAACAAGATGGAGAAACAGATTTGAAATGGTTTTCACTTTAACTGCATAAGTGTTTCCAGATGGGGCACAAACTATATTAATTAATTTTGAAACCCTCTAGATGTTTTTTCTTTTTTCAAAATTTTAGAAAGTTGCATTTTCCAGACACTACATGAAAATCACCCTATAGTAATTATTAAATGTGGGCCAGTAATTATCAATAACCTGTTTTACTTTCTGCATAATAATGTGTATACTTAAATGTTCAGTCAGATTTGTTAAAGCATAATAACATGATTTTTAAGTTGCCTCTTAAACATATTTTGTTCTGAAACATTTGTAACATAGCTAAAATAAGTTTTCTTTCTTTTTTGCAAACATATGAGCACTTGCCTTGTTACTAATGTATCACATAAGTCAGTAGGGTTACAAAAGACTATTTTCTGATAAATGTTGTATAAACTCTCTAAATCAGTTCCTAGCATTGCTCTAACTCTTGGGAACCAGGTCATCAGACACAAAGTTCACTCTGCAAATGTTTGAGAAAATAAAGGGCTCAATGGACTCAGGAAATTAGGATTTTGTTACAGAACAGGATGAAGGTCAAAGTTGAATAACCCAGCAAGAAGAGCAATATAACTGCATTTCTTAGAATTTTTACAGTAAATTAACCAAAAACTTAGCAAAAAATTTTCAAGTTTGTATTACATTAAAAAAAAAATCTAAACATTTTCAGGCTTTAATTGCTAAAAGAGAAACACTAGCAAGTAAGAGGTCACAAAAACGTCCAAAACCAACTGTCCTTTGGATTCAATAGAACTTATTCAGCAACTCTCCCTGGGTTCAAATCAGCATAGCACACTCTAAGTTATTTGAAAGTTTCTTGCTTTGAATTAAAAAAACAAAATATGGGGTGCCTGGGTGGCTCAGTCAGTTAAGTGTCTCACTCTTGGTTTTGGCTCAGGTCATGATCTCAGGGCTGTAAGATCAAGCCCCCCCTTCCTCCTTGGGCTCTGGCTGGGTGTGGAGACTGATTAAGATTCTCTCTCTCTCGGGGCGCCTGGGTGGCTCAGTTGGTTAAGCGACTGCCTTCGGCTCAGGTCATGATCCTGGAGTCCTGGGATCGAGTCCCGCATCGGGCTCCCTGCTCGGCAGGGAGTCTGCTTCTCCCTCTGACCCTCCCCCCTCTCATGTGCTCTCTCTCATTCTCTCTCAAATAAATAAATAAAATCTTTAAAAAAAAAAAAAAAGATTCTCTCTCTCTCTCCCTCTGCCCCTCCCCTCTCTCTCCCATTCTAAAAAATATAAAATAAAATAATAATAAATAAATAAAATCTCACCATATTTGGTGAGCCAAACTTACAACTATCATAAAGAAGGAAACAGAAAAGGAAATAGTAGAAAATGTAGGAACTAAGTAGCTTACTGGAGTTGAGAGTTAAACACAGTAATAGGTTAAAAAGGGTAGATTAGAGTTGATAAACCAAAAACTGTTTAGTGATCAGTTAGAACTTCTTAAAGGAATGAAATGATCGAGCAGTAAAGAAGAAGATTTTAGGAGTATCTGGGGTGAGGGTAGGAAAAGAAGCTAGGCAGACAAAGTTCCATCCTTAGTATTTCTGAGTTAAGTAAGGTAATGATGATAATAATAGCTAAAATAAAACTTAAAAATTTAATATTCTGTTGGAAGTGCTTATTTTATTAGGATATCTAATCATACAAAACATCACGATGTGATATTATTATCTCTAGTTTATAGATGAAGAAACTGAAGCACATTGAGTAATTTATCCCAGATGATTCAACTAGTATGCAGTAGGGTTAGGATTGGTGGGAGTGTAACTAACTGTTTAGGTTTACTCAGGACTATCCTAGTTTTAGTACTATGTTTTTCAATCCTTGGAAAGTCCTCCCCAAGACATAAAAGGATCCCAGCCATCAGAGATGCTTCAGAAATTTGGAAGAAAAGTACAAATCTGAATGACAGCCTAAAAATCAGAGGTTAGAAGCTATACTATCTGTAGTTTTGAATGGATGTAGCATTGATTAGCTACTTTCTTTAGTAACTTCTGCTGTTTTTCACCCTGACTCTTGATGATTTGCACTTCCCAGTATTGGATCATCCATTGCTGTATCCCTCTGAGTGATACAGCTTTAGTGCTTGGGATCATGTCTTCCTCTATGACTTCGGGTTAATTTTTGTGCCTTGTATCAAGATAGCACTACTTCAATTTTTAACATTGTAATTATTGTGACCATGTTTCTAACAATTCATTGATGAAACTGAGAATGACCCTAATATAATAGTATGACAATACTAAAAAGGGCTAAACAACTATGCTATTTTAAAGACACATGGAAGAATTCATGAAACCAGATTAGAGAGATAACCAAGACAGAACATTCTGAACAATATGCAGAAATGCACACATACACATGAAAGAGAAGGTTGTATGAATGTGCATATGGAGGCTGATTCTCACAAGTTTGGGAAGAGACAGGCAAGTTTTTGTAAAATCAAAAGGTTTTTTTAAGAAAATTCCTCCCCCCCCCCAAAAGACACCAATGCTCAGTTGAAATTAACAGTCCTTGAATGCAGTGGAGTATACCATAAGAATAAACATTCATTGTTGTTTTGTTCCCTTGATTTTTCTATGTACCTAAGGAAAATTACTTTTCCTGATTTGGAGATTGCAAATAAATGTGCTGTGGATAAACAAAAAGGAAAATTTTGATAGCCATGGGTTTTGGCCCTTCATAGTATAGGGCTCAGTCCATCAGATTTTATTAATAATCATACTTTCTATAGGATATCAAATGATGTATTGAATCTTGGCAACAAAAAATGTCTCCCCTACCTCTTAGGTATTTTGATTTGAAACATGGAGTTAAAATCATTTTCTTGATTTCTATAAAAATTTTAATGAAACTTCAGAAGACATAAACAAAAGACTGTTGAAACCTTGTTTAGGCATAAAATAGACTTTGCTCATCTATGTGCATATTCAACAGACAGTGCAAATGTAAATTTTGGAAAATTCCATTTAGCCTATAAACTTTTTAGAAAAGAAAATAAACAGTTCTTACCTATTAAATGTCCTATATACCTTGTACACAAGGCAGCTAAAAGGAGATGTGGTTTGCTTACCTGTGACAATGAAGCTTTATAATGAAACTTTTTGGTCACTTTTCAGTTTCCTCAAAATGTGCAGAGTTTTTTTTGTTTTTGTTTTTGTTTTAACTTTCTAAAGGTAAGGAGACAATCTCCTGAGACATGTCTTACAGGATGGATATCATTGCTCCTAGTCATAGAGAAGATGTTAAAATACTGGTCTTCTATAAAATCCTCTTTTCAAAGTGTGGGACAAAAAGACTGTCTTTCCCTAATTTTGAAATATATGACAGATGAGAATGAAGAAAAAGTTTATAGTAAGAGAAATTTTTATGATGTTTCTCCAAAACTGATGTACTCTGAAAAAGCTATAAGGAACCTAGAAAAGGTAAACTGATTTCACCTGAGTTGCATGAAGTTCTGTGTAGATTAGGACAAAATCTCATATAGAGAAAAACATGACTTATTTTGGGGGGATTTAAGACTATTTTCAAAGAAAATGTCACTACCAAAGGCAATCAAATTAAACAGGACTGTCTCATTTCTTTACTAAAACTGTGACTTATTTGGAATCCAATCTTGAAATCATAAAGTGAAATTACCTCAGTGCTTTAAAACCATTATCCTTGATACTGTTCTACTTTATGTTAACAACCAGTGTGCTTGGAAGTGTTTAAAAATGATGAATATTTTGGACATGGACAACCTATATGATGAATTCACAGATGCAAAAGAACTGACGAATAAAAAGCTGGTCTACCAAATAAGTCTCTAGATACAAAGTGGAGGGGCATATGTGGAGAGATGGGAACTAATTCCTACAAGTCTAAAAACCTACTAGGTAATGACATTAAGTAAAATCCTTTGTATTCTATACTTAACATTTTTTTTAAGGTTTTATTTTTAAGTAATCTCTACACCCAATGTGGGGCTTGAACTCACAACCACAAATCAAGAGTTGCATGCTCTACCAATTCAGCCAGCCAGGCACCCCTATCCTCAACATTTTTGTTGAGAAGATATTTAGTTTGATGTCATCACATTGGATTGACACTAGGAATCTATGTAATGTGGGCTTGGTAAAAGCAGAACTATAGGTCAAAGAGAATTTTACTTTTGACTATATTCACTTTTAATTCTCTAAAAAAAGACAGAAAAAGACAAACAGAAAGAAACATTTCATAGCTATTTCTTTTAAATATAAGTCATATCTGTTTAATTATTGTACTAACTTTTTTAAGTCTCACATTTATATATCTGAAAAATATGCAATGATAAAGCCACCAAATTTAAATACATTAAATATTTTATTACAAATAAAAGATTTGTAATATCAGAGGACAGAAAGACACATTTAGAAAATGTTTCTATAGTTTCTCACACTATTAGCCCTACTATTAATTAGTACTAAACACTATTAATTATCACAGGTAAGCAGTAATAACACATGTGTATAATTACTTATTAAATATTAAGTATATTTTTGATCTGGTAGTGCTGTTTCTCATTGAGCTCTCTAAAAAGTTGATCACCCTAACTTGTGGTCAAATACTCTATGCTCTTCACAACTTCACCACCAGTGGAGAGAACCACAGATTCTTTCCTGTATCTCCTTTTATGACCCAATTATACTAAGCTCCTTAGAAATGGATAGAACCCAGGCTTGCCTCGGTAAAAATTTCTTAAAAATATCCTTTGACTGCAATGATTAAATCCAGCAGTTTTATTAAGACAAAGTTTACTGGCGATTATTCAGGAAATTTCCTAAGTCTCATACAAAATGGGTAACTTCTCCTAAGATTGTTTCTATTAACACACACACACAAACACACACACAATTTTTGAAAGTACTTCTTAAAGGGGTTAGACGATGTGGCAAGGTGTAGTGAAGCTGAAGTATAGTAAAAGGAAATAATGGAACTCTCAGATTTGAATTACCCAGATACGTTTATTGTTACATATGTATCATTCTTCTCATAGAATAATTTCCTTTGTCATGTAAGCAAAGATAAACTCACCACAATAAGAAAGAACATTTTTAAAATAGAAACAAATCAACTTCGGCTTAAAAGAGAAAGTAATTTTGCATAACTAGATTATGAAAACCATACAAATAGAAACTGCACCTAGCCCAAAGTATCTAACAAAATCTTGGTAGATTCATTCTAAGAACTTTTATTGGATGCCTACTCTGCTTCAGGTACTAAATAAAACAGAATGTAAATATAAACACTCACACACACACACATACATATCTCATTTTTATTTCTTTATTCCAATTTCAACTGATTTTCTTAACTAAAGCAACTTCAGGAAAAAGAAAAAGGGGATGGTTGCTGGGCTTCCTTTTTTCCATTTTCATGAATAAATTTATTGCATTTTAAACAGAGTAGGGGTCTTCCAGATAATAAACCTGGGGACAATTACCTCATATGCCTAGAGACAATAACTTGAGTTAACATTACATTTTATAAAATTAACATCTTAAAAGTTCTATGAATTGGTTATTTAAATTTGCAAGCAACCAACCATAGAAAACCTTTAAATGGGATGCTTACACTGTAAGGGCACACATAGTAGATTGGCAGTCCTTTGAATTGTAGAGACAGAAAAAATGGTTTAGTTCAGCCATATTTTTGTTCAAATACTTTTAAAATCTTATTTATACAAGTAGACCTTGTTGCCTAACCTTAGGAAGCTATATAAATAACTATCCTGAAAATCTACTCTAATTCCTCAAGAGTCCAGTAGTTCTCTAGCTTTATCACTTTATTTGCTAGACACAATGGAATGAAACAGGCTAGGAAAAAAGAAAATCACTGAATAGCCTCCATGTTAAAAAAAAAAAAAGTAAAATTTTGTGATCTGGAACAAATAGATACAGTTAGTAAACATATCAACTAGTTCTCACTAAGAACAGTATAAGCAATTAAGGATATTTTCAGAACATTAGGGTGGAAGAGTTTTTATGCTTGGTTTCTTTTGCTTAGTTGGTTGATAATACCTTCTTAAGCATGGGTAAATTGGGTAAGTAGAGCTATTATATTTAAATTAATAAAAAAATAATTCCTTCAGTTAGTCAATCCTAAAAATTATCTCACTAATGAAGAATAAATGCAATCAATAAAAAAGTTATGTATTGATTGCATTAGTGTTGATTTATGAATATACTTAAAATTGAATTTGGAAGTGCTGATATTGCAGGAATTTAATGTCCATATAACCAACATTTTGAAGGGCTGAAAAGTTATTTGTAGTTATGATAATAATTTGCTGCAAATCGATTATTTGACAATTTCATTGTGAAAAAAAAATCTGTCACTTCAAAAAGTGAGACAAAGCACTAGTCTAAATTCTTCTCTTTTTAGGGAAAACTTAGCTGTATAGCAGTAGATAAAAATCATTATATCTTATTAGAAACAAAAGTAAATATTTGGGCCTTCACAGTTAACTACCCCCAGAATCGAGAGCTCAAGGGCTTTAAGGACAGGTAAGCATATCATGAATTAAAAAAATATATTTTCAGAAAACTTTATAATTCTCAACATGATTTTAATACAGTTTTGTTACTCAATCCCTAAAATAATTCTGAGATAATGTTAGAAAAAAATTATTAGTCTCATTTAACTGATTTAACAATAGGAACAGGGAATTCAGACGATTTGCCTGAGAACAAGAAGCGATTTCCCAAAGAACTGCCATCAGGACCCTAAGTCTCCTGAATTTTAATTCTTATTGGAACTTCCCTTCAGATTATAAAATGAGCAAATAAATTATGATAATAATACTTGTTGTGGTGTTGCAGATTAAATGAGATAATGTATGTACATATTAAAGAAATGACATTCATTCCTATTATTACAGGACATGCCAGGCCCTTCTGAGAGGTAAAGTTCTCACTCAATCTCCACTCTTTGGAATCTCCATAAACTTGATTACTTATTCCTAATAAAATATTTCAAACTAGAATTGCAGATGAATCTCCAGCTGCTATTTTTAGCCAAGCTTATTTACTGAAGATGATAAAGAACCTAAAAATGGTAAGTGTAAGGATCCAAGCTGTGTATGAGAAGATCACAGGTTTCTTTTTGCTTAAAAATTCCACTACAACCCAGGAGTAAAAACAATCAAAGTGTTATTAATACTCCTAAAAATATAAAATTTACTGAAAAGATGTACTGTAAGACCACAAAAACCGAGCCTTATTTCATGCTACTTCAACCCTGTCACTCTCATTTTGCTTAAACAGTTATGTGCCTTCATCTAGAGCATATTCCTTGACCTTGCAAGGTCAAGTTAAGACTCGTTCCCGTGTGTTAACCACAGCATCCTCTACCACAATGGTAAGACATTTCTCACAAAGCACTGATTTTGCTGATTACTTATCTGTGCTATTAATTGGACCATGAACTCTGCCTATTACAAAGACAACAGTCAACTATTTGAGAAACAAAGAGTAGACTAAACACATTACAATTTTAAAAATGAGATGAATAAAACAAATTTTTCAAATATGTTTCGACAGATTCCTCTTAATTATAAAAAGTTCAATGCCCTTTTCAATGTTCCAATAAGGGGCCTCTTGATAAAACAGAAAAGATACAGTATCTCCCACATGGATTTCTTGCCAAAAATGTTTAACTTGAATCTAATTATGAGGAAACAATCAGAAAGATTGAAATTGTGTAATATTCTATTTTTTTTTTAAAGATTTTATTTATTTATTTGAGAGAGAGAGAATGAGAGCGAGTACATGAGAGGGGGGAGGGTCACAGGGAGAAGCAGACTCCCCGCTGAGCAGGGAGCCCGATGCGGGACTTGATCCCGGGACTCCAGGATCATGACCTGAGCCGAAGGCAGTCGCTCAACCAACTGAGCCACCCAGGCGCCCCGAAATTGTGTAATATTCTAAAAGGACAAATGGCCTGGACTCTACCAAATGTCTTTTTCATGAAAGACAGAAACAGGTAGGAAAACTTCTACATTAAAGAAGGCTAAAGAGATATAGCAACTAAAGGCAATGTGCGATTCTTGACTGGGTACTGCAAGGAAAATCAAAGACTATAAAGGACATTATTTGAATTATTGGAAAAATTTGTGTAAGGATTCTGTACTAGAGGGTAGTACTTAATCAATGTTAAATTTCCTGTGTGTGTTAATAGTAGGGAGAGAATGTCTGTGTTCTTAAAACATGTTTGCTGGAAGATTTAGGAATTAGATACTATAAAGTCAGCAATTTACTTTTGAAAAATCAATAACAGAGCTAAATATATATACACATACATACACAGAAAAGTGACAGTCAAATTTGTCAAAAATTCAAATGTAAATTCAGAAAAATGGGTATATGAGTGTTTTTTGTACTGTTCTTTCAACTTTTTAATAAAAGTTCTATAAAAAGAGTAGAGGAAAAAAGTGATAAAAGAATTTTTAATGGTTTATTTTTCTTCAAATCCATAATTTCAGCTGTTCTCTCTCTATAAATAGCTAATTTTGGATATATCTACCCCTTTCACAAACTGAAGAAGTCTGACCAGAGCTAGCTGCCAATTCTTCTTCTCAAATGCATATGCAAAAAGTATCCTCCTTGCTATCCCTAGGTAAGCTACCTTTCTTCCCTTCCTCCCTGTCCTGCACAGAGATAGAGGGAAGACAGATAGAACTTTCTTTTTCTTCTTCTAATAATTTCCCCTTTTTACAGCAACTTCATCAGAAGTCAGACAAAGACTGTTGGCAATTGGTGATCCAGTATAGATAGGGGGAAGTGATATGGAGTCAGCATCCTTCATTTCTTGTTATTTATGCAAAGAGCATTAGAGTTGAGGTCATGTGATGCTCCAGGAGCCATGGTAGTGTGAAGAATATTCTCCCTTCATACTCACTCATATTTTGAAGTATCTCCTCAGCTTACTTCTCACAAGTATTATGAAATTGGAAATAGTCTCTCTGACTTAGGAAATTAAAAGATGTGTGTTTGCAAATGTCTGATAAACGGGGAGGGGTGTGGGTCAGTGAGGAAGGTAGTGCTATCATTCTTTTATCAACTAAAAGGGATATGTTGCTTCTTTTTTTTTTTGTAGTTTTTAATTTTATTATGTTATGTTAGTCACCATAAAATACATCATTAGTTTTTGATGTAGTGATCCATGATCTATTGTTTTCGTATAA
>NC_138370.1:133373790-133423288 GCF_054177405.1 Leptonychotes weddellii
AGAAATGCTCTGAAAATCCCACACACAACAGAAATTATGCCTGTTCTTTAAGGAGCAGCCATTGTAACATTAGTTAAGAATCTTATACCGATTAATTTAAACTTTACCTCAGGGAAAATTTTTTGGGGATAATGCAATATTTCTGCTCTGCTCTTTACTGTTTTTTTTTTTTTTTAAGAAATGCAAAAGGAGGGAAAAAGAAAAAAAAAACAAGAAAAATAAACAACTATGGTCAACTCTGAGAATGTTCTAAATAGCTACCTGTTTATAATAGACTGCTTTAGGTAAAATACCATGTTTGAATTGATAACTAATGAATCAAAGGCACCCCTTATTAAATTATCTTAATTTTACATACAAAAATGTATATGCTGCAATATTTTTTCATAGTTATAAATTTTAAGTACATTTATAACAATTGCATCTTCCCAAATAAATCATAATCTTTAAAAAAGTTTTCTATTAAGGCCCAAATGATTTCTAAGTTTCTTGAAGAAATGACAGACATAATATATGGTCCTAAAACCTGGATGGTTTAGGAACAAATCTAATATTTATTTATTCTTCTTTAAAAAGCACGTGTTGTGATTCCTTAAGCATCAACGTAAGGAAATTTCAACGCAAGGATTAGGAGAGGGAATTCTGTAGTGCTAAAATCAGAATATGGGATTGGGAACCATATCTGCTGAGTTTGTACCCATACTGTGCCACTAACTAGCTGTATGATGTTGGGCCGGTTACTTGTCTGCACTTCATCTGCAAATCAGAGACGATAGTATACCCATTTTATATTGCATGGCGATACAAATGCATTTATGTTGCCTGGCTCATAACACGTGTTTAAGATGTAGTCTTATGTTGACTTTCATTGGCTATCTAAGTCCAGCTTGGGAAGAAGAGAGGTCTTCACTGAAGGAAGCACAGGCAATACCTGATAATTACAAAATATCTGTTCTGAAGTGAGATCCCAGAAGAATAACTTCTACAAGGTAACCTTAAGGAATAAACCTGCTTCACAACTTCACTACTAAAGACTATATCACCTGAAGCTTTGAGGAATAGGACAGTACAGAAATGCGTATATTAAATAATTCATAATGTGTGTTTTAGAGGTTTGAACAGCATGGATAAGTCAATTCTAACAGCTTTATAATTAATGCAGTTTGTTTAAACTTTCCAAAGTTTGCTGACATGTCCCTGTTACCAGTTTAATGAAGGCCAATTAAATAGTCACAGCCTTCAGTGACAAAAGATTATATTTTGTTTCCTTGTACATTTTTGCATTTGTATATTTTACCCACAAATGATGACATCTGGTCATTATGTATGTGTGTGTGGTTTTTGTTTTTGTTTTTGTCAAACTAGTTATTTGCATTGCTTTCATTAGTTCAACAACATCTCTTTATTTTTTATTTTTTCAATTTTATTATGTTATGTTAATCACCCTACATTACATCATTAGTTTTTCAACAACATCTCTTTAAAAACAGGTTGATTTCATTTTATTTGGTTACAAGGACATGAGCTTAACTATGCTTAGAATCAAAGTTGAACAGGGGATGTGCAATGAATTTGATTAAAGTGAGGTAGTGGGACATCAGTTAATGTCCAACAGCTCTCGCTGACTTGTCTTTTTCTGTATAAATATTTTTCTGATCTAAAATTTACATGATCGAGTTGGAAGAAAATACACTCGGTCCAGCATTGATCATAAAGAGAAGACTTGATCCACAAAAACAAAAAAAAAAAAGAAAAGAAAAGAAAAAAATCACCTAATGGTTTTGAGGTGTACAGACTGAAATAATCTAAAATTTTGAAAAGTTAATTTGATCAACAATGTCCTTGTCAGAAACTAAATGTTAACTCACTTTATTTTCTTTTTCAAAACACTAGAAACTGAATAGGAGATGGCACTGGAAATTTGCATTCTAGTTGTCACTAAATTTCAGTGTGTCTTTGGACATATTTATGTTTTCTAACCAATCAACAAAGTGGGAACTACATGAGAAAATAAGTTTCAATATGTTTCAAATTGAGATAGTCGGGTATTCTGCTATTAGATATCACTCTTCTCCATTAAATAGTTTATGGCTGGACTTTAAAGTGACTTTTGACTGTTTCTAAAAAATCAAATATAAATTAGAAAGTGTAAAAGCCACTTAGATTCATTCATTCATTCATTCAGGATCATGATCATACCATATCCTTTTGGACATATATTTGCATTACACAACATTATTGGACCTTCTTATCATAAAATTCAGATCTTAGGCAAATTCATTTGACTAGTTTTACTCATAGCATATAATTATAGTATGTTCATTAAAAGATGTTATAAAGTGTATAATCATACTATTTCAAAAGGGAGGATTTACTTATTTGCTATAATGACTGTGAAAATTTTGGGGGGAACCAGCTATATATCTCTCTAGTAACAACTTCTGTCACTATTCCAAGAGGATGTGCTTGTGAAATACCCAGAATCAATGATGAGAGACCTATCAATGGCACTTCTTATCCAGGTAAACAGTAAATCTTAAACTAGGTAAGCAAAATCACCTGGAGAACTTACTTACCCCTCTTTCTTCACTTGAAAACCACTAAACTAAAGACCCAAATAGAACAAATGCTTGTGCAAAGATATGTAACTTTAAGGGGTGCGGGGGTGGTTCAGTCGGTTAAGCGACTGCCTTGGGCTCAGATCATGATATCAGGGTCCTAGGATGGAGTCCCATATGGCAACGGGCTCCTTGCTCAGCAGGCAGGCTGCTTCTCCCTCTCCCTCTGCTCCCTCCTGCCCCCCTGCTTGTGCTCTCTCTCTGTCAAATAAATTAATTAATTAAAAAAAAAAAGATATGTAACTTTACCACCATTGCATTTTTCTGAAGATAGGCTTTTTAATCTTATGCTCATTCAGGTTTTAGCTCAGGTACAAAGAAGTCTTCGATTATCATTATAGCTAGGGAGAATCCCCCCTGCCCTTAAATCTGTTAACTGTTCTGTTTTCTTTGTGTCATGAATCATTATCTAAAGTTATCTAAAATACATATTTATCTACATGGCTATTTCAGATCTCTCACTCAAGAAAAGATTTGCTTCATGAGGGTGGCGACTCTGTGTCATTTATAAGTGCCCAAAACTCTGCCTGACATATGGTAAGTGTTCAGTGATTCTGCTGAATGATTGTCATCAAATGAAGATTTGTACTTCAGTGAATCTTCTCCATTTTCATACCAGCAGAAAAAAAAATCTCTGAAAGCACTGATTTTATAAGAGCAAAGAATATGTAAGTACAAATGGAAAAAAACCCAAAAAACAAAAAACCTAGTAACCAGTCAATGTTATCTGAATCATTATCATTTAGAGACTCAGTGCCATAATGGGTTCCCATTTTAGTACTTATTCACCTTGAATACAACTATCCATACTCGTGGTCTCGCTTTCTCACAAGATTACGATGTTCTCAGGGGAGAGGTCATGTTTACTGGTGTTTTCCTAGGGTAAATTTTAGTGCCTTGAGACATTTTAGGTACTCAAAAAATGCTCATTCAGCAAAGATGATACTTTAACTATCAAATCATTAATGACCTTATATGTAATAGGAAAATGAAAACATCTTCTAGTTTTACAACTTTTTGCCTGTCTCCCAAGAGGTGTTCTGAGAGAATATAGTGTTCAGATATCACATGGTTTGGAAGGAAGACAGGCTGAATTAGAGGGAATTAAGAAGACAATCAGAGTTCAAAAAGGAGAAAAGCAGAACCACAGGCTATTGTAGTTAATGCAAACCACTAGGCATAACAACAATATATTCTACAAAAAGCTTTCCAAAATGTTTTTAAGTGTACCAAAGCTCACTTTCAATGTAATTCAATGAGGTCCTATTAAGTATGTATGATATGCAAAGAACTAGGGAAGTCACTGTTGGAGGAGGTTAGGAAAGAGAAGAAAAACATAGAGTCAGCCTTCAATTTGTCTACACTCCAAGGCAGAAGGTAAGCACAAAATAGAGCTAAAAACTCACAGCATATGGGACAAAAAGTAATGAATTCTTACAGAGGAAGATCAAGAAAAGATCCCAGAAGGTGTGTGATTTTGAGTTAAATATTAAAAGATGAATAAACTTTCCTCGATTATGCTCAGGAAACCTGAGGCTAAAGGACATAGTAAGCAAGTTAATGACTAAAACAAAACAAAGCAGGTACTAAGGCAAGGGATGTATTGGGTTTGGGATGAGGAGAGTGTGTGGTGCGTGGAAAAAGAGTGTAAAAAGATGAGTATGGCGGGAGAAATGGTAAGTAGCAGTCAGATCTTAGGAGATCTCCACTATGACAGAAGTTTGGGCTTTACTGCATAGAAAATATTCAGCAAGTAAATATATTTAAAGATTTTATTTATTTATTTGAGACAGAGAGAATGAGAGACAGAGAGCATGAGAGGGAGGAGGGTCAGAGGGAGAAGCAGACTCCCTGCCGAGCAGGGAGCCCAATGCGGGACTCGATCCGGGGACTCCAGGATCATGACCCGAGTTGAAGGCAGTCGCTTAACCAACTGAGCCACCCAGGCGCCCTCTCTCCACACATTTATTCATTTCAGTGGAGGAATGCTGCCCCATTGTGTGGTTCTGCCACAAGTTATTCCCAAAGTCCTTACTGTAAGCAGAGAGAACAACACTGTTCTGTGATTTATAACAAGATTTATGAAAAAAAATATTGTAAAAACATGGATAAGAATAAAAATAGTCTTCTCTGGTAGGCTATTTAAGAGGCTGATAATAGTGATTGTTTTGAAGGAGAGCTGGGAAGAGAGAGAGGGAAGGCAGGATTGCACTACACAACTCCAGGGGGCATCTTCCAACTAGATCACACTGTAAGGGGCACACCCCCGAGTCAGCAATGCCATGGCCATGGTGAGAAGACATTTTTATTATTCTTACTTTTTGAATTTTACACGATGCGCCTATATTAGCTATTTAAAAAAACAACAACTACTACTTTAAAAAAAGAAGAAAAATGCTATCTGAAAATGATTTGAAATAACCTTTTTAACAAAACGATTGCCCAAGACCATAACTAACAGAATGGTCACAAGAGAATTTTAATCTGTAGGGTTCAAAAGTAACCCAAATGGTCTTAAATCTATGGTAGGTTATTACATCAAAAATGGATGAAGATATCAATATGTACCACGATATGAGAAAAAGAAGTATTTTTGGTTGCCTCTAAGAATGCTTGCTGCCCAGTAACACTCTTTGACTTAGACATAGAATCACTGTGCACTGCTCACCTATGTGTCTTTTGGAACATTCTCAAAAGAGATGAATCTTTTAGTTACTTGTCCTTCTCCTTCTTCCTGTGTAGAGATTAGCATGAAGAGATGAATGGAACCTAAGTAGCCATCTTTTCATTTTGAGGATGGAGGCCCATGTGTTAAAGATAATAGAATAGAAAAACAGAAGCAGCCCTGGTCTCTGATGTGGAATTTTCATGCTAATCCTGGACTACATTGTCTGCATTTCTTTTATATGCATATGAATAAAGCCCTGGTTTGTTTAAGCCACCTAGTTAAGTTTTTGTTACTACCAGCTGTATAAAATTTGTACATTAGATAAAGGAAAATATCAAAATTATAACTCTGGTGGGAGCAGTACTAAAAAATCATTTGTTTGGTTCCAAGCCATCAGGCAACTACTTTACTGCAAATTACACCTTAAAACTTCCATTTCTTTTCTGACCTGCACCAGAAAAGGTAATGATAACTTCAGAAAGTAGGATCTTAAATCTGCAATGCTATTTTTAACATCATTTTCCTTCTGGTTAGCTTATGTGATCATAAAGATATTAAAGAAATAACAAAGTAAATTGATGTGTATGCTTTTTGTGTTTGCACAGAAATACTATCTATTTATATTCTATGTACTCAAAAACCTTTCTGCAGGTAAACCCTTCAGAAAGTAATGATGCATTAGAAAGGACTTTAAATCAACAATTTTACAATTAAGTAATGACCCAGGCTCTGATTAAAAAATTACAAGTGAGAATGCAACTTGGTGAAAAGAAGTGGGAAAATATTTTTGTTTTAGATGAAAACATTTTATTTGAAAACACAAGGTTTTTTTTAACCCTCATAGGAATTACTTCCTGAAGCATTCATAAACCACGTATATACAAAGAGCAGCTGGAGCATTTTGTTTATTTATAGGAAATGTGCAAAATGGAAGAAACGGAAATAACTCTGTAAAGCAGCCCTCACTGCTTGACCTGACACATTCACCCCAGGAATTTTGAGAAATTCCCAGAATGATGGTCTTTGCACACGTCAGAATAGCCTCTCCATCATCCACATTTGCCATTGTCCTTAGAGGTTTTTTAATTATTAGATTGCTGAACTGACCTGTCCAAGTTAAATAATAACCTGTAAAACTTACTCTGCATACATTACAAATGGTTTTACTGTCTTTTGAGTCAATGATTGCTTTATAACAGCAATTAAGGACTATAACTTATTGGGCAGAAATCTTAGGACTTCTGTATCTAAAGAAAACTACTCTGGTTTTGCAGATGGAAGTCACTTTCTTTGATCTCAATGTCTTTTAGCAATAGGTTCAGAGCACCCGAAACACGCAGGGTGCAGATTTGTATTTTCTCTCTTACTGACACAAATCAAGTGCAGATTTATCAAGCTGTGAAATATATTAAGTTCACAGGGTTTTAACAAAGGGTTACCAAACCTCAAGAACCTGCTGTGATTCAAACTACTTTCAGATGTCCTTTTAATTATATTAAATGAAAGTTTGGGTTGGCTTTGATGCTTATGGGCAAACATCGAAATCTCTTGAAAGAGCTGCTAAAAGTACTCCCTGTTGCTGTAGTTAATATACTACATTGTATGCACACCACTAGCCAATTTATTCTAGCCACTTTAACAAGGATATCCAGGCTGACAGGCCACACAGAATAGTATCACAAGTCAGGCAAAGCACAAATCATTAGAGGATTCCGAAAGTTGTTTGACATGCACCACGGAGCTCTTTGTCACACAGCCAATTAAGTGACCAAACAAGGAACTTGAAAATACTCATTAATTTCTTCCTAGCAGTATAAATGGAGGTTAGAATCCTTCTTGTCTTATGCACCAAAGGCAGACAAGTAAAACGGGCATAATTCAATTTGCACTTTGTCAAAGGTGCAAGTAGCAACTTTGGTTCACAGAAAAGTCCGCATTAAAGACCCAAAAATTAAAGGAAGAGGTAAAAATGTTTAGATAGTACATATCATAATGTAGTTATATGGGCTCCTGGATTTTTTTTTTTTTTAATTCAGCAAAAATTGACATTACTTTCAATCGCTGAGAAGCTTCGTCAGCATTTCTGAGCAGATTCGGCAGCCCTTGACGTTAGTTCCTCCTGTGTGAAATGAGAACCTCGGGAGCCTCCTGAATGCCACGCTCTGCAGGTCTTTCTTGTTCCTTCAGGCTGCCCTGTGGCCTCTCTTGTCGCTTTCTCTTCTCCCTGACCTCTTCGAGCCTGACCCTGTCCTGGGGCTCAGACCTAGATGCTTTTCTCTTCTCTCCCTACACTCATTCCCTTGATGAATTCACCTAGCACAGTGGCTGCAAATGCCACCTGAAGTGAAACGTGGCCAAACGATTCTTTCTAGCCGGACCTCTGCGCTGAACTTCATGCTTGTCTATCTGACTGCAGACTTAACATCTGTGTTGCGCAGCTAATGGGAATCTCAAAGTGGACGTGCCCCAAAGTTGAAATTCTTGTTGTGCTTGTCCCACTTTGGTCACAGACAGTCTCAATAAATAGGACTTCATCTTTCCAGCTGCTCATGTAAAACAATTTCTGTCATTTTTGGCTCCTCCTCCTCTGGCATCTCACATACCACCCCTAGCAAGTTCTGTTTGCTACCCTTAAAAAAAAAAAAAAAAAAGATCCTGAACCTGAGTAGTTATGTCAGCATCTCACACTCCTATTCTATTTGCCCATTATTGTCCTTGGTCACCCTGTTTCAGCCCTTAGTTTTCCTGCAATATTCTACTCTTCACTTTTAAAACACATTAGTTCATGTCATCACTCTGCTCAGAAACCCACAGTGGTTTACTGTGTCTCTGGGAATAAAAGCCAGCGTCCTTACAATGCTCTGTCAGATCTGGGCCCTTGCCATCCTGCACATTCATGTCCCACGACCCTCTTCTCTTTCACACTGGCCTCAGGAACTGTCTATCTCTCTGCTAGAGGGCTTTTTTCTGCATAGCTGCACAGTTCACTCCTTCACCTCCTTCAGGGTTTTGCTCAAATATCACCTCAGTGATGCATTTCTTGCTTTCTTTTTCTTAGTATTTATCATCTCATATGCCATATTTTTCGCATACTTACTGTATTATTTATATTCTGCCCCTAGAAAGTTTACCCTAAGAGGGAGAGCAGGATTTTGCCTGTTATGTGCATTGTTGCATTCCCAGTGCCGATAAGGTTATTGGGCCCCTGTGCTCAACTATTAATTCCTGACTGTTTTTGTTGTTAACTACTATGTGGTGTTTTTTCATAGTTGAAGACAGATACTGTTTTTCCATGCTGGTGCCTAGGATAGAGATCTCTAGGGGATAATTAAGGTAAAACAAACACTAAATTAATAAATAAGTAATGAACAAATCATAGTTCCAAATTGAAATAAACAGATGGCTTGTTTCAAATACTTTGTAAGCTTTTTTAAAAAAATTTTTTCAAAGCTTTTTTTTATTTATTTGGAGGGGGGTAGCAGAGGGAGAAGCAGACTCCCTGCTGAGCGGGGAGCCCAACACAAGTTTCAATCCCAGGACGCTGACATCATGACTGGAGCTGAAAGAAGATGCTTAACCGACTGAGTCACCCGGGCATCCCCAAATACTTTGTAAGCTTTAAAGAACACAAACCATCTACCTTTGAAGAAGAAGAAGAAGGCAGAGGAGGAAGAGGAGGAGGAGGAGAGGAAGTAAGGAAGGAGACCAGGGGTGTGTGTGCGTGTGTGTGTGTGTGTGCGTGTGTGTATTCATTCATTTGCATCTATCTACCAATTTTTTCTGATCAGTTCTCAACCTGATGGTGCAGTTAATAGCAGATTCCAAAGAATGACTCAAAAGATTCATATGGGTAACTGTATGTTCTTATATCTTCCATTAAGCAAGGTCGACTGCAGACTCTCCAGGGAGTATGTGCTGCCTCTGAGATCTGGAGAACAAAAGGAATTGCTGATAAAAATAAAAAAAAAAACAAACTTATTTCTTTACTAGGGAAACGTCCTGCTTCTAAAGCCATGAAGAATGAATGCCAGTAATTCTTAATATTTCCTGCTAAAGAAGAGAACAATGCCCACAAATATTACTACTTAAAAAATGAGAAAAAAATATAAATCTAAGTGCTGGTTACATTTAAAGAACATGAAAGTAGTTGTTCTTAAGTGGTTTGAGGTCATATTCTCCTCCCAGAGTCTCATGCATCTCTTTTTGGAGCCATGTGAATTTTTACTGGTTCAAGGACTATACTCCCAGACCCCCTGCCCCCATTCCATGACTGGAGTTAAGGACTTTGGCAATTCATCTGTACTAAAATGCCTATAATCAAAAAGACAAAAAATAACAAGCATTGCTGAGGATGTGAAGGAACATGCATTGTTGGCTGGAAATGCAAAATGGTGCAGTCACTCTGGAAAACAGTTTGACAGATCCTCCTTTTTTTTTTTTTAAAGATTTTATTTATTTATTCATGAGAGAGAGGCAGAGGGAGAAGCAGGCTCCCCGCGGAGCAGGGAGCCCGATGCGGGACTCGATCCCAGGACCCTGGGATCATGACCTGAGCCGAAGGCAGACACTTAACCGACTGAGCCACCCAGGCGTCCCTGACAGATCCTCCTTTAACAGAGAGTTACTGTATTTCCTATTTGTTTTTCTCCTCTCTTAATATGGTAATTTTTTGATCACAGAGTCCTCTGAAAACAAAAGGACCTCAAAGCAAATTATGTGTGTATTTGCACTTAATCAACAGTACAAAAATGATTATCATACAGCCATTTCAACTCAATCTCAAACAAAAAGGAAAGAAAAAACTATTTTACTCTATACTATCCCTGAAATACAGTAAAATAAATCAATAAACATAAACCAGAAGATATATCCTGACTCCTAACACCAAATAATGAAGTCAGTTCTGTAACAGAGGTATCCTAGGGATTTGGAACATGAGATTCTGAGTCAGGAATCCTAGCTTTGAATTCAAGAACCCCTCAATTACTATTGTATGATCTTGTGAAAGTCATTTAATTCCCCCTGGGCTCCATCTTCTCTACTCTAAGTTAAAAATAGCAATAATTGTATCATAGGATTGTTGTGGATATTAAATAAGAATTTATGCAAACTGCCCCCCACAGTGATGGCCACATAATTACTGCTTAATAACTGCATTTATTCTCAATAATAAATCATTGTTGATGTTGAGAAAGCATTGGAGGCACGTTAGAACAGCATGTGTTAGAACACCCATAGTGCCATGGGTGCTAATGTGTGACCTTGGGCCAGTCATCTCATCTCTCCAGCTAACTCATGTTCATCTTTCAGGTACCTTCTATTTATACATGACATCACAGTAGTTATCTAATATACATATGTAACACAAGCCTTACTTGTCTTCTCTGGCATAAAACTTAACACTCTCTTCTTAAATGAAGGTATCTCTTTTGCCCAAGACATGGTAATGATTTCTTCTTCTTTTTTTTTTACTATGACTCATATTAGTTTCTATCTTTTGACACTAAACAAAGAATTTAGTGTAATCTAAATTAAAACTAAATGAAAAAAATATTGGACCCAATTGTTTGGTTTTGTTAAAATTCTGGAGGTGCAAGAATAACGAGTATTGGGGATTCACATATTATTTAAAAAATCAAAGCAACCACCTTTTACTTGTTCACCTACAGATCAGTTAACAGTTATCATGGTTGACAGATGATGGTCCAGATTTTACTGTGCTTTTCTGGTGAAGTAAACAAATGTAGGAAGTAAAAAATAAATGTAGGAAAGATGGATCTAGGCAATTCATAGAATAAACAGTATACCTCTAAATAATTAAAAGCTAAATGGATTTAATGGTCAAAGTCAAACCTAGAAGAATCATTACTTAAACCGTGGAATGGCCACATTTTTTAAGAATCTCATGATACCTAAATAATTATATTTTTTCAAATTTAATACATAAAGCACTTCTAGTGTATTTTATACCTATTTCATAGATAGCTCAGAATGTGCTCCAAGCAGAAACACCAGGGACATTAGCCAAGTCTTTAAAATTCAAATAGACTAAAGCTTAAAGTATTATTTACCCTAGAATTTCATGGAGTAATAATCTACGTGACAATGAACAGAAGTAATGCCATGTCTTAGTGAGCAGAGCATTTCTGCTTCACAAATATTCTGTTTGTATTTGGTCTTATCAGATGTTTAGTCAATAGCTGAAACATTTATTCACAGCCAGTCAATTATAACACCAGGAAATCAACCATTGAGTAAACTGTGCTCTTAATTTTCCATCAGAGATTCATGTTTGAATGACCATGCATTTCATAGATTTAAATACCGAAAGTCTAATCATCTCCAAGGTCCCATTAAGGGGATAGCATAGATTGCAATCAAAAACAATCCTAATATTGCTCAAAAATGATCTTCAGCTTTCATTGCTAAAGAATACTTCAACTTCTCTACCTATTGTACATACTAAGAGGATAGGTTTTCATATATATATAAAATTACCAAAGCCTTAGGAGAAAAAACAAAACAAAACAAAAACAAAGGAATGTTTCTTATACCCAAAGATTCATTAATTTATAAAGTAAAACGCACATTATCTAATATCTGTTTGATGTAAATTATTTTCCCTCTTCTTTTTTGAAGCCCCCGGCCCCTTTCCCATCCCTTAGCTCAAGATGACATCTAAGCCTCAACTGCCTGACTGCTGTTGAGTCTCATATCTTTTGTGGGCTCCTGTACATATGGAATTAAATTTGTTTTTCTCCTGTTAATCTGTTTTACGTCAATTTAATCATTAGACAAGCCAAAGAACCTAGCGGGAAAAAAGGAAAATTTTGCCCACCTCTACACTGCCTTCTTGCCTTCTTCCCTTGTAAAAATAACTATAAAGGTTGTTTCTGGGATCTTTTCACACAGAACCCATAAACATAGCAATGGTTTCTACCCTGCTTAGAAACAAATTATAACATGTCAACTGGAGAAAAATTACATTTGTATCAGGACTAAAATGTTTACAGTGAGTGGGAAAATAAGACAGTCACAGCATGGGTTGAACATTTTGGTACAGAAGCATGATATTCCAAATGTTCTGGACTATTCTTTGTCTTACAGAATTTTGATTATATGTCATTTCTGAGTGATTTGCTACTCAATATTAATTAGCCTAATGTATTAATGAAATGTTTTCATACACACCTCTATGAAGAAATGAGAGATTTATATATTACACCCAACTCACCTTTTAGTTGTGATCAAAATTGTCACATACCAAGTTACCCCTCCTTGTTGGTCTGTGTTCATCTTGTATGACAGAGCATGAGCACTGCCAAATTTCTTTTAGGCACATACCTTTGCAACATGTCTCTCTATTCCCACCCTGCATGACCTCCCTGAAATCCCTTTAGCTCAACAGGGTACATTATCATTTTTCTATCAGATGCCCATAAATGCTACCACCAACAGAGACAATTCAACAACTTAACACATTTATAAAAACGCAGAAAGTACCTGGACATAGGCTCTGCAAGAGCGCTCTCTTTTCTGAAGCTGAATCCATTAAGACAGCAGATTAAACACAGAATAGAAAAAACAAGTTAGTGACAGAAGAAAACAAGAAAAATAAAAGAACACATCTACACAAAACACCTTATTTTGTTGTGCACTACTTTCTAGAAGAGAATGAAAGCTAAGCCGCAGCAAAATGTAAGCAATGAATGGCTTGAACACTAGTCGCCAGCACCTTTTCAGAATAACCCAAGTGAAAACTGGATGGTATAAAGTTGTTAATGATGGGAGGAAATCTTGGAATAAATTTAGTAGAAATTAGTAAAAATCATTATACTTCAGTCGTTTGAAATGATTCATTTCACATTAGGTTAGTTGTTAATTCATGAGCCACAAATGAAGACATACGAAGTTAAGTAAATTATGTCAAAAATTTGGAACCCACATTGCTTGTGGTTTAAAGATTATATAGATGGTTAATATGCACCACAAACCATATGTTCAAACACAAGAAATTTTGTTTATCGGAAAAATAGAAGTGCCCATTCATTATGATTATTTGGTTCCAAGGGAAAAATACCAACAGATAGGTAACTTCTGATTAGAAGAATGTGATTAATCTTCTGATTTATCACTGCTTTTATATCTTGAATAATTCCTTTTCACGGTTTTGACCAAAAACAAAAACAAAACAAAATAAAACAAAACTTAAACATTTTAGAAACTTCTGTGGGATAAGAAGCCTGTTTTCGTTTATTTGTTTGCAAACAGAGTGATGTTTTTCTGGGCAAAAGGTTAATAACAACTCATATTCAATCCCATTTTTTTTTTCCTGGTGATAAAATAAATAAGTAGTAAGTTTAACTGCCCTGTTTGAATAAATGACACAAAATTTCAAGAATTAGACTGTGACTTTCTTCCTCTTCCCTATTTTTTTCCTTCAGTAGCCTTGATTGTTGAAGGAGAAAATTACCCAGGTTTAAGAAGCAGTTACTCTGATGCTTTTTGTGCAGCTAATACTCTCTCAACTTTAATTCATGCAGTCTTCAATGAGCATCGAGCAGTTACTCCTCTAAAGAATTAAGTGAGGAATGAGTGCAAGTAAATTGCCAATGTTGTCATTTGGATCACTGACTCGCATCTTGGTTTTGCAGGACTCTAAACGCTTCAATTTCAATGTGGAGTTCAATTGCTTTGTACCAAGTTGACTTTGCAAATCTGATGGGTTATAACGGCTTCAGGGAACAGTGGGAACCACAGGAAATGAGAGCAAGCCAGCAAGCATGTGAATAACCTTTGCCCTCCCATCTCCTTACCCCATCATGCAAATTAACATATGACAGACCACATTATATAAACAATTGAAAAGAGCCAAATGGGAAACAAAAGAAAGCATTAAAAAGCTTCACAAATGGAAATTTGCCCATTATGTAGTTATTTGATATTCAGAGTAGGCAAGCTGATTAGCTGTAGCCAGTTAGAATGTGACATTAATTACCAGCTTTACCTGATATTGTCAGATATCAACACCATTTTTAAATAAAGATACAAAGTATTGCTATAACAAGTAATGTTATGGATATGTAACATTAATAGAAATTACTACTTCCAGTACATTAGGATAACAATAGCTGGCGGCAATATTCGTTAATAGCATACAGTCAGCCTGGGTAATAACACATTAAAATCACAGCATGTCCAGATTACATAGGCAGCTGTGGATTACATTTTATCAGGGACTTGGTTGTGATTCTATCAGGGGCATAAGTGACAAAAATAACTCTTTTATGCTCAGCATGAAAAAAAACTTTAATAATAATTTATATCTACTAGATAAAACAATCTGTTTTCTGAGGATGAAATTGCAGGAAAAACCATATTTGCCAGATAGAATGTCAGGCCTTCCTGTATCAAACCATCATTATTTGAAAAATTTCTTCCATCTTGATCAGTGAGACTCTTAGTCTGATGAGACACAAAAAAACTTAACATATTAAAAGACCACTCTCAAAAGTCATTTTTCATTCTAAAGGGGAATGTTCATTTAGTGAATTCCCTAGACGACTTTAGTCTGTTACTGCCAAATTCTTGCTTTTTTTTAAGGAGGAGGACTATCACGACATTCAAGGCCCTAAAATCCAGTTTCAGGTAACTGATCACTTCTACTACACAAATACCTTTTGGGGAACACACGTAGCAATCCTAGTATCTTTTCATTGGGGAGTTAATTCGCCATGTGATTTTATAAGGAATAAATTATACTCCTTAAAAAGATGTAAAATATACTTTACATATTTATGTAAATAAACTGCTTATATAGTGGATAGGTTATATACAATAAACATATAAAATGCTTATGTTTATATAAGTATATATTATATACTTACAAGTAGAAATAAGAATATAAAAAATGTATCTTCTCTGAAATTTAAAAAATGAATTATTTTCAATATTTACAATTCAAATTTGCTGAAATACAATTAAACCTTCTAAAAGTGTTAACATAGTGAAGTAAAATCTGAGAAATTTAAATATCAAAAGGAAATATAAATTAAAACCTAATTACTTATCCAATGAGTTTTAAGTACATTAATTAGATTAAATTATTTCATTTTTAAACATCTTTAATGAATTGCTAATATGCTTTCTCATTGTGGCTATTTTCTAAACTTCTACTTATTGATTAGACATTTATTTATTATGATTATTTTGATATAAAAGTATGAAAGAAAAAAAAACAAAATAAATCACATTTACTCATATTGACCTTGCCAGAATTTAGCATTCAAAACAGTAAACACCAAAGAAAATAGAATTGTAAATTCAAAATGTATAAGGAGAGATTATCACTTATTGTGTCTTTAGATTAGAGGCCAAATAGGGTCACCATTATAATAAAAGAGTGAAGCAGATTGAATATAACTAGTGATGCTCTTTAGAATGATCTGATTTTATAGAAAGAGAAAAATTAACCAGAGCAGTCTCACTGATTTTACTATAGCTTTTAAGATATATATATATATCTTTGAAAAATTATATATATATATATATATATATCTAAGCAAAGTCCTTACCTTGTTCAAACTCCGTGCAGCACTATCTTTTCCACCTGGGGTCAAGTTCCGGAGTTGTACATCTAGGAGGCCTACCAGCTGGTCCATGGCACGGACTGAGTAGGTGATGTCTCCAGCATTCAGATGATTTCTTGTTTGTTCAGCCAGCTCTCTAGCAATGTTGGCAGCTGTCTCTCCAGATTTCAACTGCAATTTTGAACACAGAATAAAAAGGAAAGAGATCTTCAATAAGTGACTCTATTGGTCTCTGAGTGAACAATTGTTTTTTGCATATGAATTATAATCATCAAGCCAAGAAATAGTTTTTAAACTCCCTCTTTACCTGGAATATATGCCCTGAGTTTTCCTGTTAATCCTTTTTTTTTCTGCAATACCTAACTTGAAATTTATATCTTTAGGAAGCACCCCCCTGAGGAATCTTACTTCTGAAAACTGTTCTCACCTTAATTATCCATGTGAGTGGTCAAATCTAAGGTTTGCCTTTTGATTTTCTCTGTGGGTTTTTAAATCTGATGTCGGTAAGTTTGTGTTATGACTCCCCAACCATATTCTAAGTTCTCAGAGGCAAGCACAAATTTTCCATTATGCCTAATTTAGTACTTAGTACACAAAGGCTACTGACTGGCTGCTAAGATCTGTGAAAATTTTATCTCAAATACAATCCCTGCTTTTCAAAGGGTCTTCATTTTCTTATTAACCAAGTAAGAGATTTTGATCCCAATGCACTAGGTAGCAAATTATTGCTGTTTCTAGCATCTTCCTTTTTGGAAGCTATATATATGGTGACTTTTCAAGTGTATTCTATAAGAGTATATCAAATTATCAACACTCCAAGGATGTTAAAAAAGAGACTAATACCCTGTGCTCATGTGAATAAATCTGGTAGTTTTGGGTATTAAGAAGATAGGGATATTTTACGCTGTAACAACTTAAATACATAATAGTGTCATGTTTACTAAACTTTTTTTTTTCAGCAGTCCAATATAAAATTTAGGGTTAGGGATGCCTGGGTGGCTCAGTTGGTTAAGCTTCTGCCTTTGGCTCAGGTTATGGTCCCGGGGTCCTGGGATCCAATCCCGCATCGGGATCCTTGCTCCAAGGGGAGCCTGCTTCTCCCTCTGACTGTCACTCCTCCTACTTGTGCACTCTTTTCCTCTCTCTCTCTCTTTCTCTGACAAGTAAATAAATAAAATCTTAAAAAAATAAAAAATAATTAAATTTAGGGTCACACAGAGAAAAGTCCTCTCTGTAAGGCTATCTTCCTAGGAGGTATTCAGACAGCTCTAAGGAGCATGACTAAGATTCTTAGTCACATAGGTTATCATAAGTATCTTCTAAGGGATGCTTAATAAATGTTTGTAGCAGGATCGAATGCTGAAGAAACAAATACATAAATTAGAGCTATTGGAACAGCTAAATCATTAATAATCTCATCCTCAAATATATAGAAAAATCCAAATTAAATGCAAAAAATGTGTAGTAACAAAATGTTGGCAGGGATTTGTGGAAATGTCTATCACCCTCAGAAATTACTACTAGGCATATATACTTGTATAGCTCCCAAGTAGAACAAATTACCAGTGTCCATTAAATTTTGAAAACTGTATACCTGAGTGATTTCTCTTATCAATTTCAGCCATAAGATATAAAATAATCCCACAGATGTAAAAAAGAAATGTTCAAAAATGTTCATTCTAGCTTGTTTATAACAGAAAACAAAATGGATTATGACCTGCAGAAAACTGCTCATGTATATAAATATCATAGGATACTGTACAACAGCTTAAAAGTATAAAGGAGATCAATATCGTTAACATCAATTTTCAACATGCTCTGTTGAGTTAAAATAAATGCAAGTATAAAAATTATTTATCTCTGTCGGTTAAGTGGCTGCTTTTGGCTCAGGTCATGATCCTGGAGTCCTGGGATCGAGTCCCACATTGGGCTCCTTGCTCAGCGGGGAGCCTGCTTCTCCCTCTCCCCATCCCCTGCTCATGCTCTCTCTCTCTCTGATAAATAAATAAAATCTTTAAATAAATTATTTATATATGCTAATATCTATTAGCATGGTATTCATGAAATAAAAATGCAAAACAATAGTAGCATATAAACATGTTATCTATGAAAAAGAAATACAATACATACAGCATGATATTTTTATATTTATTTTATATATATTTAAGCACATAGAACAAAATCTGAAAGATGGGAATCATAGGAAAAATCTTTTCTATAATGTTTAAATTTTACAAGAAGAATATGTTAAAGTATTTACTATATAATCAGTACTTTTTAGAAATCCTTAAAACTAGAAAATCTCCGCACTAACTTTAACAAATTTGTAAAATATGGTCAAGGAGTACATACCTAAAATATCTATAAAGCCAAATGGAATACATTATAGAGTTCAAGGAAAAGTACATAACACATTCAATGTAGATCAAAGTAGCATTCATGGTCCACTGATGGGTCACGAAAGTACTTTTTTTTTTTTTTAAAGATTTTATTTATTTATTTGACAGAGACAGAGACAGCTAGAGCAGGAACACAAGCAGGGGGAGTGGGGGAGGGAGAAGCAGGCTTCCCGCTGAGCAGGGAGCCCGATGCAGGGCTCGATCCCAGCACCCTGGGATCATGACCTGAGCCGAAGGCAGACGCTTAATGACTGAGCCACCCAGGCGCCCATGAAAGTACTTTTAAGTGGTCACCAAGTGACATAAATGTGATAATAATTCATACATTTTAATTTTACATACAATTTAAGGCTGCTTACTGGTAATCTAGTAATCAATGAATGATTTATAAAATTTGGTATTCATTAATTCAATTAGTGAGATGCTAGTATTCGCTAAGTATTCAAATTCAGTATTCCATTTAGTAAGTCTAAACACATGATAGAAGTGCTTGGTAACTTTGAAAAACTCTTCCTGTGTGTATGAATATCCAGTAGCTGGAATTCCTATAATTGTCCAAGGGAATGTTCTTTTAATCAATGCATGATTTTAATGTGATGGCATTTGTTGTAGTTTCCATCTATGCTATTCTTATAAAAATGAATATATTTGTAGAACTTTATGGTTTTACTTTGTTAATCATTGTATTGTATAATTGTTCTATAACCTTTGTTGTTGTTATATTGTTTTCTTCTATGCCTTTATTACCACATATTATTTTTTCTTTTCTTTTTTTTTAAGATTTTATTTATTTATTTGATAGAGAGAAAGCAAGAAAGCACAAGCAGAGGGAGCAGCAGAGGGAGAGGGAGAAGCAGGCTCCCTGTTCAGCAGGAGCCCAATGGATGCGGGGCTTGATAGCAGGACCCTGGGATCATGATCTGAGCCCAAAGCAGATGCTTAACTAACTGAACCACCCGGGTGCCCCCACATATTATTTTTTCTATGAGAAATGTCAGGGCAGAGGAAGACCTCTTTTGATTTACTTGTTGAAAAAAATTTGAAAAAAGTTTGAGATCTACTGAACTTGGTAATATATTTTCCTTATTTCCTTTCTTTGAAACTAAGGAGGCAAGTACTGACTTTGATGAATCTATCAGGGAATATTATGAAAAGCAAAATTGTTTCTCAAACAGAGAAAAAATAAGAATTGATAACAACTGGTATTTTCATACTGTTATTTCATTTCTCTTTTTTTTCTGTGTAGATGTATAAGCATAGTTTTCAAATTTGTTATTATAGTATTAGGGTGGGACATGAAAAGGTGGAAAGAAGGCCTATGTAGTTTCCTTACATAAAAATTTAAGCTTTTTGTTTATGTACAGTCATCAAAAAGTTAAAAATGTAGATGACTAATAAGTCAAAATATAACTGTTCTCAACATAAAAGATGATGGTGTTCACTATCTAAGTGTCAATAGCAGATAATCTAGAGTGGTAAAACAGTGAATCAAATACGAAAATCACTGGTGGATTATCTTAAAATAGTAGCTGTATTTTAGCATTCAAGAAGTGTTTATTTATGAAGAATAAATCAAATTATGTCCACCAAAGAACTCTGAAACTCAATATTCACCGAAAAGAAAGTTGTAAGGTAAAGAAAAAAAACCACTGAAGTAAAATTAAGTTATAAAAATGTTTATAATAAAAATGTGGAAAGTATGTTTTTAAAGTAAAATAAAAATTGATCCTGATCCTCTTAAAACTTAAGAAATCATAGTAAAAATCTTCCATTCATTCAACAATCATTTGGACACTCGTCATTTCCTGAGGAAATAAAAATGATTGTTATATAGCTCTTATACTCACAAACCTTACATTCTACCTGTTAGGATGGCGGTGGGGGTAGGGCATAAAGACAGGTAATAATAATGCAGCAGTGCAATTTTAATTACAGAAATGTATATGAGGTATTATGGGAATATAGTAGAGGGGTAATGAACAGGCTAGAAATAGGGTGGGAAGGCAAGAGAAATTAACAACTAGAATAACTGTGATTTGGGAAGACAGGGTACTGTAGGTACAATGGAAAGAAAAAATACACTTTTCTACCTTCAGAATTCAATATTGATACCTACATAGTATACATTGTGTATGCATATGTGGTAAATATATATTGTATCTTACTTTAAAAAATAGGATGACTGTCTCTATAAGTTCAACAATTATTCAGTCTATATGTTAATTGTTCTTTAATTAACGCATGAATTTCTTTTTTTTAAAGATTTTATTTATTCATTTGAGAGAGAGAGAAAGAGCACAAGCAGGGGGAAGGGCGGAGGGAGAGGGAGAAGCAGGCTCCCCGCTGAACAGGAAGCCCGATGCCACTTGGAGCTCAATCCCAGGACCCTGGGATCATGACCTGAGCTGAAGGCAGAAGCTTAACCAACTGAGCCACCCAGGCGCCCCTAACACGTGAATTTCTAATAGCACTGGGCTAAAGTCTGAGGCTACAATACTGAATAAAATGGGTCCCAATAAAAAGGAGCGTACAGGGGTGCCTGGGTGGCTCAGTCATTAAGCGTCTGCCTTCAGCTCAGGTCATGATCCCAGGGTTCTGGGATCAAGCCCCACATTGGGCTCCCTGCTCAGCGGGGAGCCTGCTTCTCCCTCTCCCACTCCCCCTGCTTGTGTTCCCTCTATTACTGTGTCTCTCTTTGTCAAATAAATAAATAAAATCTTTAAAAAAAAAAAAAAGGAGCTTACATACTAGCAATGGAAAGGGTTTTTAATAAATTAACTAAAGAATTATTTAATTTTAATTTTGTTGAGTGCAATACAGAACACAAGTTTAAGGGCATTTTACCCTAGTGTCTGTAGTTAGGAAATAATTTAGGAAGTGTTTTTCTAGAGAATAATGTTGAATGTGAGATGGAATGGGAAGGGAATTGGGTTGGGAGGTAGGGGAGGGCCTCTAGGCAGAGAGGACACTTTAGGAGGGAGGGACATGGGTCCTAGGGGAACTGAACAAAGGGGGCTCTAAGTGGGATTTAGGCCGCTGGAGAAGTGAGCAAGGGGCAGATTAAGTGGTCCCCTTCAGAAGTCATGATGAAGATTTGGGGAACTGCACTAAGAGTGAGGGAAGGTACTAACGTGTCTAAACAGGAGTGGTCTAATCAGAGTTGTATTTGAAATCAAATCAGTCAGAATGGATTAGAGGGTTCTGGAGTGGATGAAAGGGACTTTGCTAAGAGCTCCAGCAGCAGAAGCTGTGTTGGATTAGGGTAGCAGTGGTGAAAAGTGGCCTGATTTGGGAGAGATTTATAAGTACACCAATAGGCCCACTATACCATTGGCTGTGGGAGGGGAAGGAAAGAGAGGAACTCCAAGGTGGTGTCATTAACTGGATTCTCCAACAGCCATTGTGACCTTAACATTCATAGCTCAAAGTTTGCCTTTCCAGACTAGGCTTTCACTGACCATATTCTTTCCATTTCACTACAATTCTGGATCTTCACATCTTTAGAAAATGCAGGAAGAACTCTACTTATCTCAAAATCTGTCAGTAGCTTGTGAACAAACAAAGGACAAGACTCTTCAGTTTGCTAGAAATAGAAAGACTATTTTCCAGTGACAATTCAGGCATTTCTTTTCCATATAATAGTTGAACCAGGTAATGAAGTAGGAAGAATAACTCACTTCATATGCAAAGAAATATAGAAGCTATTCAAAACTGTAATTTCAAAGAATTTTAAATTGAAAAAGACTGGAGGAATTGTAAAGTGCAGTAAGCTCTTTAAAGGTATGCAACATAGAAAATATAAACTCCTTTTTGAAAATCTGAGTGTAATCTAGAGATCAAGCAAAAACCAGAGACTATTTTAGCAAGCAGTAATTAAGGTGAGAAAAAAGAATATTTTGCTACATAGGATTGAAGAGCCCAAGCTCTGAACTAAATTTGCTGGCTTTTCAAGAAGAAGAAGACCAATCTATCTTTCTATCCATCCATTTATCTTTGAACCTGCCTTTCCTTCTATCCAACCATCCATCCATCCAACCATCCATCCAACCATCCATCCATCCACCCATCCATCTATGAAACTACCTACCAATTTTTCTCTCTTCCTGCTCCCTTCTCTATTGTTGCTGGGGTAAAGACTCCTTTGTGTACAACTTTTGCCTTTTTCTTTCTGTACAAATTATGCTTTTTATTAAATCTCATCATTATGAAAGTATTCTGGCTAGTTTGTAATAAATTTCTTCATGAAATTCTGACTTTAGAGGCTTACATTTTCTCTAATAAAATATAATCCACTCTTTATCACCACACAAAATTTAATCTATAATTTCACCTGTACGTAAGTAGCCTGAATTCATTTGTGAATCAGAAGCCATCAAGATTCTTTGCCTGTTTTCTTCCTCTCTCATGGTCTGACTGCAAGGATGCGGGTGGGGGACATCACTCACTTCTTAACAAACAAGAAAATATAGTTTGCTTCTTCAAACTAAAGTAAGCATCCTGATCCATTTATTTGTGTATACTTCTGTATACAGTGGTGCCAAACACACAGTGGGTGAACAGTATTATCAATAATGAAAAGAATGATCCTCCCCATGGTATAGATACAGAGACTGATCCAGAGGTGTTCTTTCCTTGAAAGCCCTCAACAATTCCCCAGAAACACTATAAAGTCATAAAGGAGGTGCCTCACATTCCAAGATGCTTTCACTCATTGAACTCTTAAGGAGGGGAAACTGAATACACTGTTTACAGAGAGTCACTCCCTCCTTTCCTTTCTCATCTATGCTTTCACAAGAGGTTAAAAGTGTTCCTTTATTTTAAAAGTTTGAAGTTCACAGGACAACAAAAGGGGGAAGAGAGAAGGAATGGATCATGAAAAATAGCTATTTTACTTTAATTTTTCAACACGACAAAAAAAATCCACTAGAAAAAGGGGGAATTTAAGAGCAGAGTAGAGGGGATGGGGAAGACTGGGAGGTGGGGGGCAGTGCAAAGAGAAAGAAGAGGGTGGGAAAGGGAGGAGGGATGAGAAGAGAAGCGCAAAGCTGAGAACTATGCTGGGTACTTTCCAATTCTTGGTTCAAGGCCACTTTCCATCCTCCTCCATCCTGCTCTCTGCCCTACAGGGTGAACTTAGGATGTTATTCAGAGCGCCCTTTTTCTCTGGCTTCCACTGACTTTGTCCAATGGGGAAGGTGGGCAAGTGAATGTAAGGAGGAGGGAAAGTGAGGTCAGGGTATTTATTCCCCTAGGTCTCTTTCTGAAAAGCTGCCTGAGGCTAGACTGAATCTCTGTCTGTTCTTCTGTCCGTAGGTCAACTTTCCTCTCAAAGACATCTGCTTCCATTTTTTAGTCACTCCTTTGATACAGCAACCACAGGCCTGGGGTTGGGAACAGTTCCACCTCTGTTATAGCACTGCATTCCTGCTCAATCCCTCGCAGTTCACCTGTGCTCTGCCAATAACACTGTAAACAAACCCTATTCGAATGTTCCGTCTGTTTGTTGTTGGGACTCCGGTACTGACAGAGGAAATGAGCTAAGGTATGAATTCTGTGAAAGATGCTTTGGAGAGCAGGGAGATAATTTAGACAAATCGCTCTGTGAATACTGCATACAAATTCTCTCTTGGAGGTTTACAATGTTAATATTTAAAAGTTTTGGAGTTTTGTGGTTAAGAAACCTATTCAACTACCATTTATATTCCATGAATAGCATAAAAATTTGGAGGTATGAGGGACACACCAGGTAAAAGGGTGGACAAAAGTAAAGAGAGACTAGGAAAGTAAGTATGATATAAAGGCAGTCAAAATCTGGGCACAGTTTAATCAGTGTCGTGGCTACGCATGACGTCTTGATAAAGGCAGACCCCGCTAAAAACCCAGCTCCAACACTGACCTTGGTCTAGTTAAATAATCTGATTCAGGGTGCTCCAAAGCCTCCTGTTACACTTTTGAAGATTTTATAAACTTCTAAGAAATAAAGCTAAGGCCTTATTATAAATTCCACTGCCTAAATGCTATAATCTTAATATAATTGTAATATTACATAATTTTACAGACTCTACAGTATTAAACAGAAAAGCTCTGGAATATGGAACGTATTCGTTATATTGAAAAAAAAAACAAAACACCCATCCATAAATCAAATGGGCAACAGCTGTCTGGTCTTTGCAAAGAATTATCTCTTTTGTCAAGATTAGGAGGTCTGCAGAAGAAAGAAAAGAATTAAGCATCATTATCAGTTAAAGTCACCCAGTAATTCCTGCAATGAAATAGTCTAACTATATTCAGGAATTATCATGAAAACACTCAGCTTTCTAGGTGAATTATTACTGAATTAATATTACCCCCTGGGCTAAGTATGTAGGGAGTATTTTTTAAAAGTTGCTAATGTAAGGAGATATGCTACTGATCTCTTAATCTGATCACATCCAGCAAGAGTTATTTGCCCTGGGGTCTGAGCTACATTGTAATAAAATCAAAGGACATAAAAACTGTGGCAGGAACAGTGCTGAAATTGGAGAAGCATCATTATGAATAGCAACAAGTATGGAGATGCATATGTAAGAGGGTAACTAGAGTCAATATAACCACTGTTCTTCCATGATTTAGGGTAAATAGATAGTTATGGCTCATCTGCCAAATGATCTACTGGGTAGATATTTATGGATTATTATACAGTATTATTGAGGATCAGCCTGGTTAAAAACAAATAGAGAAAAGAGCAAATGGCACAGACAGGCTTTTAGTAAGGCCATCATTTGTAATATCTCTCAGGAAAAAATCTCTTTCAGAAATTCCTCAGCCTAGCTAATGTGCCATGGAAGGACTCTTCACTTTAGGAGTACATAAATCCACACAAATTGCTATAATAAGGATTCATCCCATAGCCCTTTTGGCATAAATGCACATCTGGTCTCTGTTTGTAATGAAATCAATTCAAAGCCCCACAGTGCATTAATAATAAAAATGTTCAACATATTGCAACTAAACAAGCCCTGAAAATTTGAGTCTGCAAGATTCTGTCACACATATGTATACTTTTAACACTGATAAATGATTAGGTTACAGAACATTTATCAAATAGCTTAAGATTCCAAAGGTAGACTTTTTTTGGTAATTATTATTTCCACAGGAAAACCCATATGCATGTATGCTAGAAGCTTTTGCTTGCTTGATTTATAATGCCTCTTGGACTTCTATATCTGGAGTTCACAATATCATAAAAATTTTATTAATAATAAAATTATTACAAGCAATAGTGCCTGGCTTAGAGGAAGTTCACAGATTTGCCCTTTAACAACAACAAAATTCTAGATTAGCACACAGCGTTATCAAAGGTTGTCACTAAATCTTAAAGAGAATTAAAATGTGAGAGTATTTCCACATTAATTAAAAAAAATCTTAACTATTTTGTTTGCAAGAGTTATAATCAACAACAGAAGATCTAGGTTTGGGAAAACCTCCCTGGTCAGTCACACGATTTACCTTTTGTGTTATATGGTTGACCCAAGGAGAAGAACAATTGCTAAGATCCGGTCCTTGGGGATCCCAGATTCCATCAGGAGCCAGACAGAGATAAGTTGATACTCCTAAAATAATGAGAAAAAATGGCTCTGCTTTAAATATTCAAACCATCTTGCTTACAAAGACTTCCTGTGTTATGTTTAAATATGAACAAAGGCAAAGCTGAGATCATTAAACTAAGATAATGTTTGTTAAAACACCACACACAGCGTCTGACAAACAACTGACATTGGAGAAATGCAACAGGACAAACAAAATCATTCAATATTTTTAAAGCACTTGTTGGCAACTACACCAGATCCAGGAAACAATTTCATAAATTAGAGTGATGTGGTACCTGCCTCTATGGGGCTGATTGTGTGAGTTTTCAGAATCAAGGCAGCAGCTGAGTCTTAAAGGAATCAGTTTTTCGGGAAAACAAGGTAGGAAAGGGCATTCCAGGTGCAGAAAAGAATATGTCGTCCTTGGGAAACTTCAAATGTTTTAAATTGAAGTCTACTCTATAGGGGAGTTGTGTTTAATGGACTTGGAAAGGCAAGCAAAGTCAGATCATAAACTCCCTTGTCTGCCACCTGTGGGTGCTGGAAAATCAATGAACATTAAGCAGAGGAGAGAAATGAGCTGATTAAGGTTTTAGAAAGATAACTGTGGCAGCAGCATGGAGGGTGAATCTGAGCGGGGAGATGTGAAGGTTTGGGGGAAGCTATTACAATAATTCAAGTGACAGCCTGTGTGGGTCTGAACAGGACCACAGCAGAAGGGACAGAGAAAAGGTTAAAAATAAGATTGTAGCATAGGGACATTCACCCGGGAGGGCTCCAGAAGGTTTGGTTTCCTTTAAAGCTCTCTCCCAATTTTCACAGAACAATAATGACATACTTCTATAGTGCTGTGTAGTTTTCAAACTGCTTTCAAATAAAGTATTTCACTCACCTTCACAACAAACATCTGAAGTGTTCGGGGGCGGGGGGGGGATGTTATTATTTCTCTTTCAGAAATAAAGGAACTGAGGCCCAGAACGAAGGGGACAGTGGTAAGAGACAAGGTTTCAAATGTTGGAACCAAACGGATTTCAGTACCACAGAAACTTTAGAACTAAACATTGCACCCTTTCATAAAGGGAAGAAAGATTTCAGAATATTTTTAAACACTTTGCTGAAAAAAGAAATTAAATGTGCACTTTCATAAAAGCCAATATTCTTTTTGGTCTTTCTACCACTTCACAAACTATAGGATTCAGAATGATATATCCACGTTGGAACCGTTCTAAGACAAACCCGTTTAAAGTAGCCAAATCAATAACACCCAAAGACATAGTCCTGATTGCTTGTATCGTACATCTATCGTACATTTACTTTATTTACATATTTTATGGAATAAGGCAAATTTTATTTACTGTATCAAATATTAGTTTTATGAAGAACAATGTATGTCATAATAAGAAAACCAGGCTATTTCTGGCATAAAAATTGTAAATAATAATATGGTTACTACTTGAGGATATTATGGATCACATCAGTAAAAAACGAGCGGGAGAGAGGGAAGAACTATTTAGCTCTGAACTATCTCCTAGAGAAAACAACGGCTCTTGCTCTCTCTAGGGGGTGTTGAGGGATGGGAGACTGGCTCCTGATTCTGTGAAGAACCTCTGGCTATTAAAGGACAGCTACACTGACTTATCAAAAGGATGGTCAAACTTTATATTTTGCGAAGTTTTAGGTCGTTTTGATGATCATCTTCTAATGGAGAAGTCCACCACCTCCTTTTCTGTTCTCAACATTTGACAGTTGGTGAAAAGCATGAGAACTAGCTCCCAGCAATCCAGTGATTCGCTTGGGGCTGCCGCAGAGACGGGCTGGCTTTCCAGAGCAGCTGGGACATCCACAGCCTAACGGTAACTTCCCCCACAGCCCTCACACCAAGGACAAAAAAACCACTGGCCTCACGTGGATACGCACCAAATCCTCACTGGTGACTTCTCCACAATGTATTTTCAAACTCCAATGATACACTGCTTTAAATTGCAATTCAGCTGAGTTCAGAATTCAATCAAGCAAAGTCACAAAAATATGCAGTAACGAACAAGCAAACGACTAAAGGAAAAAACTGCAAGAAAAGCAAGCTAACCTAACAGAAGACCTTTAGCTTCGCTCTGCAGAACATACTTACCAATTGTCCCCACAGGGCACGGCTGCTTGGCCATCTGTCCTTGACGGGTCTTAAACCACATGATTTCTCGGGCTTCCACAGCTTCACAGCTCTCCTCCAGAGCTGGGATTTGGGACGATGCTGATGGCAGATGTGTGGTCATGTCATCAAGCTCCTCCGCAGCTGGAGACGGGGCGCTGGTGCTCCGGTTTCGTCTTCCTGACATTGACGGGGTGGTACTCCTTCCTGGGCTCCATGCTGTGGTCCGGAGGGTGGTGCTGGTGGTGATGCTTCCCATGCCAAGAGGTCCTGTGGTAGAGATTTCTGAAACAAAATTCAAAAGAAAACACCTACGTTGCTTGCTCATCACCTCAAGGTGTCCTAATACTTTAGAAACCGTTTTTATTTGGCAGTTCAAAGAGCCTTCCACATGGAAAAAAAACTAAGCCAGTACCAAAGTATCTGAATGCCACCTCAGTACCATGACAGCCATCTGACCCACCCCCAACATCAGCTTGTTCATGGCTCCACTCAACTCAAATCACAGAAAACAAAATTACAGCACAGCCCAACTCTTCAGTAAGCTTCATAATGCTTCAGGCCTTTTTAACCATTACAGGATTGATACTTAGAGCACTCACTTTAGAATTTTCAAACTTAGTAGAATGGGAGAGAGCTACTATAATAGTCTTTTCACATCAAGTATCACACGAATTTCTAAAGATAAAGCAATTAGGGGAGAGGGATCAGAAAAAAAAAAAGGCATTAAAATTTAAAGTGCTCTCCAGCTAAAAAGCAAAGAACAATTCTGAGTATGGTCTCTTTAACGTGAAGTAGCTTGATGATCTCCCTGATGCTCTTAGAACTGACCCATCTTAACAAAACTCTCAAACTTGACATTTACTAATGTAAAGTAGAAGTTGTTGCCGATTTAGTTGTCTCATAAATTATTATCTTTTTTTTAAGATTTTATTTATTTATTTGAGAGAGAGAGAGAGAGTGAGAGCAGGAACACAAGCAGGGGGAGTGGGAGAGGGAGAAGCAGGCTTCCTGCCAAGCAGGGAGCCTGACGTGGGATGCGATCCCAGGACCCTGGAATCATGACCTGAGCTGAAGGCAGACGCTTAATGACTGAGCCACCCAGGTATCCTCATAAATTATTTTCTAACTAGATTTCTTAAGATGGGGAAATGTATTCCAAATTCCAAATAAAACTGGTAAGGTTCCTTGACCAGATATAAATAGGTTATTAAGCCCTAGAACATATCCAAAGGAATGTTCTAAGAATACCATGGAAATTATCACTGCAGAGAATCATCTTTCTGGGGAAAATATATTTATATTTCCATCAAAGGAAGGCAAGAGTATGCCAGTCCTCCACATACAGACATTGCATTCCCAACTTAACCTCATTTACTGGCAATAATCCCAGGGGCTCTGTCTCTAGCCAGATTCCAAGTAGCTCGGGTTTATGGAACTCAGGGAGTCCTGGGCTGAGCCTCTAGGTGTTTGTCATTCATTGTCTGCTTTCTTTAACATGTCATCGACTTGACTCTGCTGCCCTAGAAGAGGTGCCTCATCTATCACAGTGTAGTTGGTACGTATAAAGCTTCCAAAAACAAGATAGAGACGGCAGTAGGAAGGGGTATGGATTTTCTGCACATTTAATCACTGAACTTGTAGCATTTTCTGAAGTGATGTTATTTTTCTAGCTGTCTCCTTGCTTGTTCTGTTTCCTCTTCCTTTCTTCTAGGCTTTCCTCTTTCCTCTTGGATTCTCACTCTATGTGAATGTAATGTTCATAACTTCACTGAAACAAAGTTCATGAAGGAAGAAAGAGTATCTTTTTTCTCCCCTTCTTCCGTTGACACCACATCTCCCAAAGTCTCATTGATTCTGTCTCATTTCTCTATTTTTTCTCTCTTCCCAATCACCACCAGCCGCACTCCCCCCACCATCAGCAGTGGACGAGTACGGCAGCCTTTTAACCTTTTTTGCCAGTGAAAGCAACACCAGAACAAAATGGCATTACTGGGATTTTAATATCACTGTTTGCAAAATCAAAATTCAGAATTCAAAAAAATTGACACTAACGTTTAACACAACTCAGATATAAAATTTAGCAACATAAGTAAAACTGAATTCTTAAAATTTAAACAGTAGAAATGATTCTAATATATATCATTTGCATTTGAATTTGTTGAAATGTCTCAAAAAGCAAAAACGCAATAAAGAAATATTAATAACTTGAAATTAAATATTATTTAATATTAAAATAATTGAAATAAGTTCATATTGAAATTAAATACTCTTTTCTTATTAATTTTGTAATATTAAAGTTAAATATTAAAATGAAAAATTAAAATACTCTGATTTTGTTCTTATTGTTCTTATGAATATTAAGCATTAGCCTTAAAAACATGTCATTGCTGGGATACAAGCACCTTTTTTGTGTAAAGTTTTCTGGCTGATAGAAAAATTCTTCTCCACTTTTATACCACTTGATAGACTAGTATGGCAATAGTTAAAAGCTAACTCCAAGCATTTTCTCCAGCTCCTTCAATTTAAATAATGCCATCTCTCATTTGTAGCTGATTCAGAATTATATAGATACTGAAGAATGCTTTCTAAATGAATGCACTTTTCTTCATTTAGATGTTTTAATTAGCATATAGTGCTCTGGGAGGGAAGAGACTTGTTTTGCAAACATTTTTGCTCTGATAAAACTGCATAATCCCACACGCAGTGAGAAGATTGACCGGCCTATTGTCTCAATCACACAAATCATACACAAGGAGCACTGACACACTGTCACAAGATGCTTGTTTGCTGTGACTCTGGCCTTGCCAATTTTGAATAGATTTGTCTTTTAGCATAGATTTAATATGTTTATCTTTGTGCTCTATAATGATCCAGATTTCAGATTTTTAAAGACTACAGTATCACACCAAATTGTATTTAACAATACCACCACATAATAAATCAATGTTCATTATTTTTCTCTAAAATTACCCTATTGAAACAATTTGCCAGAGGCATCTTGTAGGGTAGAAATTGGAATATGTTACCCCCCAGATTAAAATCCCTTTAATCACTTCTGTCTGCCCTCTAAACAAACACTGGACTCCTTTTTTTTGTGCCTAAAGTCCTTCATGAGTTTATTTCTCTAGCTCATTTGTAATGCTTCTTCATCTTTCAGCTCTACTATTAAACCATACAAAATTACCAGTAATTTCCCAACTGTACCCTGTTCTTTCTGCCCCAGGGCTTTTGCACATGCTGCAGGGTTTCTGATCCCATTTCCACCTGGCTAATTTCTGTTTAGCCTTTGGGGAATGCTTGGATGCCATCTCCGCCAAGGAATATTTTCAAATTTACCAAGATGAGGTTACATACTAATGTGTTTTGTTCAAGATTATTTCCTCAGCTTGTGTCTGACCTACAGTAAATTAGCTCTCAGGCAAGATAGATGAACATTAGGGGTAGGTCAAGGGAGCAGGGGAGGGTCCAGTTGTGAAATATCACAAAAAAAGGAAAAAGATAAATAGAGGGAAATAGCAAATGGGGTAGTTAGGAGTTCTCATAGTTGATAGGCTAAAAAAGTTATTTTATAAATGCATTTCACACTATCGTTAAGAAAACTACCAGATAACTCAAAACAGAGAGAAGCAGGGAGAACACAAAGTCTCCTTTTCCCCAAAATAATCCTACTGCAGAACATTCATATTTAAATTGACTGTGAAGCAATGAATGCTGATAAAAGATATTTTTCTTAAAGTTTGAATTGTTACATATTACATTGCAAGGACTTAGTTTAATACAGACATACTAATGTTAAGGATCAGAACTTATTTCTTTGGAATTGTGCTGCAGAGAGGTGTCTACAGGCAGGGCCATTTCATTCCATTTGACTTTTAGCAGAATAAAAGTCAAATTTATCCCCCATCCCTTCTATTCCATATACTGCTATGTAAGACTCCCAAGAGTTCCATTCAATGCCAGACTTTGGCAGAATAAGTACTAGTGATGTTGTCACCAGCACCCAAGAAAGAACTTGCCTTATTGCTAGATACTGGAAAAGAAGATGTAGATTCATGGAAGAGTCATAGCAACGCACTTTGGCCAAGTTCCAGCCCGTATCATACACCACAGGAGTTGGCTTTCTCTATCTTCCAGGAAGGGCGAAATGATATGACACTGTTTTCACTGTATTCGGTTATTGAGTCTTACCTGATGATACAGCTAGTTTAATAAAACTATGTTATTAAATGCCTCATGTGGTTGTGGTTGTGTATCAGGGAAAGGTTAAAAGAATACAAAAGAAAATACATTTGAGTGACTATTTACATATAACGCTTTATCAAAATTGTGTAATTTTCCTTACTATTCTGTCATTGTTACTATGCTCACTGTGTTTATTATTTTCATAAAAGTAACTAAACAAAACTCCATATTAACATTTTCCCTCATAATTAACTTACTTCCAGAGGAAAATTTCAATTCTCCTATCCCCTGAAATATACTGCCCATGGCTTATTTCATTCTTGTATTTTGGTTTATTTTGTTTAATTTATTTTTCCTTCAATCTGCCTTGAAAAGAATAAATATTTTTTTGAATATTACTACAGGTTATAGTTTGTGGAGTATTCTAATGGAAAACAGTGAAAATAACAAACATTTGTATAGTGCTTTACATTTTTCAATGTCTTTATTATCTAATTGAATTCACTGCAGAGTAATTGTAACTACAAATTTCTAATTTCACAAATGAGAAAACATAGGCGCAAATGGTAAGTGAATCATAATCATACATATAGAAAGTAAATCAGTGTCCCCCAAGTCCATATTCCATGTTTCTATAATAAGATATCAAAAATGACATTCTGAATTATCTCATGCATTCTACAACTGAGTCTTCCAAATGCTTTAAGAAGGGACTGAAGTAAATAGGATTCTAATAAAACATTACTATTCTTGATCACAAAACATTTATTTTGGAGGATGGACATCGTTAATTTTTTCCCCCAAGGTCATATGTTGAAGCCCTAACCCACCTATAACTCTTTATATTTATTTATTTATTTATTTATTTATTTTTTAAAGATTTTATTTATTTATTTGAGAGAGAGAGAATGAGAGACAGAGAGCACGAGAGGGAAGGGGATCAGAGGGAGAAGCAGACCCCCTGCTGAGCAGGGAGCCTGATGCGGAACTCGATCCCGGGACTCCAGGATCATGACCTGAGCTGAAGGCAGTCGCTTAACCAACTGAGCCACCCAGGCGCCCCCAACCTATAATTCTATTTGGAGATGGAGCCTTTAAAAAGGTAATTAAGGTTTCAGTGAGGTCATAAGGGTAGGGCCCTCAACCAATAGCACTGTTGTCCTTAAATGAAGAGGAAGAGATAGTAGGGATGCATGTTCACAGAGTAAAGGCCATGTGAGGACATAGTGAGAAGGTGGCCATCTCTAAGTCAAGGAGTGAGACCTCAGGAGAAACCAACCTTACCAGCACCTTGGTCTCGGATTTTTAGTTGCCAGAGCTGTGAAGAAATCAATTTCTGTTAAGTCACCTAGTCTGTGGTATTTTGTTATGGCAGTCCTAGCAGACTAATACAGGCATTTTCTAAACAACTGTAAGTTTAAAACTATATAAAACTTCACAATACAAGTTTACCTTCTACTCATAAAGTGCATGAACTTTCTTCTTGATTCTCCTTCATTTTTTCCTTTCTTGTCTAAAATATGTATCTCTCCTCATGGTTTTCCCTTTACTAATCTTCTGTGTTAATTTCATTCCAACATATAATATTTGGGCTGACTACAGAAACATTTCCTTCTCCCCACCCTCTAGGTGTTTATTTAAATCCAAGGTCAATTACTGAAGAAATCTTCCCAAGGGCTTGATAGAGGAAATAAGAAACCTAAAACTATAACAACACTGCAAGTGTCTTTTGGTATTTGTGCAGTGCTCTGGGTAGAAGAGAGAAATTCTGCCTGATCCCCATGGATATCAGATGGTTACAGGAGATTTGATTACACCTATGTTTGAAAAAGAAACATTAATTTTACCTGTCAGGAAATTATCCAATTCTTTCCAGAATTCATTCATAATATGTGGCTTTATGGCTAAGATAGTGAAATTCCACAAATTAATCAGCCATGTGAAGGCATGTTTATTTTTGTAATTTAATCCATTTATATTTTCTGATTTTCTTGTAGCATCTCATGCTTATTGCAAATAGAGGTAAACATCTTCTCTAATTAAACATGAATTTGCAATGGCCTTATATAAAATAATAACCCAAAATAGGGGGCTTGGGGACATCTTATTAAAATTATCTGCTACATATTTAGTCCTACCATGCCAGGAACTGTGTCGTATGTTTTATATTTGTTCTAATTTAATGCTCCTAACAATCTTTGGGTAGATATATTTACCTTCACTTCAGAGATGAAAGAAGTCAAATCAAGTAATTCTCCAAGCTCACATAACTGTTGAGTGATTGAACCAGGATTTCAAACCACGTCCAACAAAATCCCTCACTTTCCATTAAGACAATGGGTGGTGTTAAAACTTTAGATGAAATTTAATGATGAAAACACATATGGAAAAAGTCTTCATGTTTTGGAACTTAATTTGTCCCAAACACTGCTCACATGTACTTTTACAGGAATTGGCCCATTTAATTCTGACAACATATCTGTGAGGAGGTACTATTAATTACTTTCATATTACAAATGGTGAAGATGAAGCACCAAGAGATTCAGTAATTTTTCAAAAGTTAAAAGTTCATAAGTAGAAGAACAGGAAAGTGATGGAGGCATGGTTACGGAGAACTCACTGTTAAGCATACTAACCTAGAGGGGACATTGAGAACCTCAACTTGATCCATAAGAAAACAGCCTGCCCACTGTTGTTAAGAGTGCGGAAAAAAAAAAAAAAAAGAGTGGAGGAAGTAATTGTCTTTGAGCTAATTTCTTTCTGCTTATGGCATTTCTAATTTTCCTAAAGTTAAAAATTGTAAAATCCACAAAACTTAATACATTGCTTAGCACCTAAGTAGACAATAAACAAGCAGCAAACAATAATGTGAGATATTAGTTGGCCTTCTTTGAGCATATATCATATACCAGGCAGGGTGGTACTGCTTTACATGCATAATTGAGGTACAGAGAAGTTACGTGAATTTCCTAATTTCACACAGTCCATAAGTGGTAAAGTGAGCATTTAAATACAGATAGTTTGACTCTAAAACTCGTGTGTATCCATATTATCGGATAGAGGTTTGAAATCTTTTTTTTAAGTATCAAGTCTGGCATATATTATGTGCCTATAAGAGAGTTCAGCTCTAGGAATTACACGATTAATTCATTCTATCCATATTTACTAATCAACTATTATGTAATAGGAGTTGTATTGGGAATAAAATGTTGAGTATTTTGCCCTGACTCCTGCTTTTGGCTTAGGTCATGATCTCAGGGTCATGAGATTGAGCCCCATGTCCGGCACTATGCTGGGTGTGGAGCCTGCTTAAGATTCTCTCTCACCTTCTCCCTCTGCCCCTCCCCCATTTAAAAATAAATAAATGAAAAAATAAACTGATTAATTAAATAAAATGAAAGAGATGTGACTTTGAACAAATTATAATTGCCCTCATTAAGCCCTTTCTAAGAGGCTTTATAGGAAAAGCAACTGAAGAAGACAGGAAATAGAAAGAAAAAAAATATACTAACTATATTTTTTATTCAGGATATGTTTGCTGGTGTTTGCCTTATATTACACATTGTGCTGGGCATCAAGGATTCAGAGGTGAAGCAGAGAGTACTGACCTCAAGAAGGTTTTAATATACTGTATTCTGTTAAATGTACAATATCATCAATTATTCTTTGTGCCACTTAACCTAGGAAAATGAAATCTCTGCTAATTAAACTCTAACATATCTTTGTTAGGTGCATTCCAACTTATGAATGTTAAAAGATGAAATAATGAGAATCTTAGAGTTAGTAAAACACTATAATAGCAGAAATGTCTTCTTATAACATAATGAGATAAATATTCATTTAAAAGAGATGTGACTTTAAGAATAAAAAAAAAAATAATAAAAGAGATGTGACTTTGGGGCACTTAGGTGGCTCAGTGGGTTAAGCATCTGACTCCTGCTTTTGGCTTAGGTCATGATCTCAGGGTCATGAGATTGAGCCCCATGTCCGGCACTATGCTGGGTGTGGAGCCTGCTTAAGATTCTCTCTCGCCTTCTCCCTCTGCCCCTCCCCCATTTAAAAATAAATAAATGAATAAATAAACTGGTTAATTAAATAAAATGAAAGACGTGACTTTGAACAAATTATAATACCTCTCTGTGCCTTAGTTTTTTTCCACTACATGGAGCTAATAATGTATATACTTATTTGAGAAAAAAAAAATGGCAGTATGGATTTAAAGTACTTAGCAAAGTAAATGACAGAGAATAATACATTAATAGATGTTTATTATCAGTGATAATATTGTTATTTATTCCTTGCTTTGACCAAAAATTATTGATTGCTTACTATGTGCCAATTGCTAATCCAGATGCTGGGGATACAGAGGTGAACAATAAAAACGACAAAAACTAAAAATCTCTGCCCCCATAAAGCTTACATTTTAGTAGGAGAGATAAATAATAAATAGGACAAAAAATTAAAATATACAGTATGTTAGATATTAAAAAGTGCTTAGGATTAAAAAGAACAAATAAAGCAGCAGAAAGTAATAGAAAGTGCTGGGTGAGGGCAATTGCAATTTTTGATAGGGTGTCAGGCATGGCCTTGCTGTTAAAGCGACAAGTGGCAGAGTGAGAGATAGGAATACCTGGGGAGCCTCTCAGATCGAGGAGTCAGTGTCCATAAAGGCCTAGGAACAGGAGGTGGCCAGTGTAACTGGAGCAATGTATGTGAGGGAAAACCACCATGAAAGGAGACTGGAGAGGTGGCGGGGATTGCAGCCCATGGGACTTTACAGTTATGCTGAGGACTCTGGTTGGTATTTATCTGGTATGGGAAGTCACTGGAAGGTTGTGAGCAGAGCAGTGACGTGATCTAACTTAGGTTCACTTGAGTGGCTGAATGGGCGAAGAGCAGAAGTAGGAAGAACAAGTGCCTAACTGGCCGACATCTGAGGTGCTAGCGGTGATGAGAATGACTAGAATGCTGTGAGATACACATATACCAGCAAAAGCATGGGGTTTGAGAGAGGAGGTGAGGACTTCTGGGTATGGGTGCTATGATCCTCACTGACATAGTAGGCCTTCAATAATCGTTGATTGAATTGAACTGACGTTTGCCCCTTCACTTAAACAAAAGGAGAGTTAGTCCTTCTCATGTAAATTCTCCTCTAGCTCCATTCAATTATTATTATATAAATAATTAAATTTGAAACAACCACAGAAATATATTGATTTCAAACTGTATGAAAATATTCCTGAGGACTCCTGAGTTATAATCAACAGAAGCATGCTGGTTTGCTCATTACTGTAAAATTTCTAGAAGTTTTAATTTCTGAGAATATTAAGTAAACTCTGGTCGTGATGAAACCATGCAAACAAACAAACTAGGAAAATAAATTCAAGTGGATTTGAATTTCCTGATTTCTCAACAACCAGTGAAACATTCAAGGAGGGGAAGTAGTTGAATTGGTGTTAGGATTTAGAATAATTCCTTATTTCTAGTCTCAATATTGTGTTTTATTCCCCTAGATTTGACATCATTGTTATCCAGTTACTGGAGTTATTGCCTACTGTTTGCAGTGACATATGTTTTATTACTAACTTGTGAATTGTAGTTTACCTGTGAAGATAAAGTGATACCAAAATATAAGGGTTATACATGATTTATTTATAAGTATAAAGTTAAAATAAATTCAAGAAAAATAAAATTATCCTCTGTTTGGAAATGAAATACTCAAGTGAACAGTGAAGAATGAAGAAGAGTTCATCATTTGAGCTTCAAGTTTTTTTTAAAGAAATGCAATTTTAGTAACTTTGATCTATTGCAGATGCTTGAAAAATATATATGTGCTTGTCTTGTTATATCTGCACAAGTTTCTAAGAAACTAATAAAATGTAAGGCTCTATTTTAGGACAGCTACTTGTCTTGGCTATTTGCTTTGCTGTTTATGTTTAGAGTCTGGAAAAAAGAAGGACATTATACGGCTTTTTAAGTACCTCAAAATATTTTTCAACCCCCCCAGAAATTTAAAAACCTCTAGCATTGATTTTTTTAATCTAATAAACCTAAGAGTGACATGAACTGGAGTTCCAATTAACTGCTAGAACGGGACTTCCACGTTGTATATAACATGGTTCCTCTCCTCAAGGAGTTTATGGGGTGGGCAGTCTAATTTTATCATAGGTTGTGGAAAGTTAAAGAGTAGTTCTTCACTATGCCCATCAACTCTCTCACACTGGTGAGTCACTAAACATTTCATTTATTGAGGTAATTTAAATAATAAAAAGGAAAGCAGCTGTAAAATTGGCATATAAGTGATTTTTTTTTTTTTGAAGATTTTATTTATTTGACAGAGGGAGACATAGCGAGAGAGGGAACACAAGCGGGGGAGTGGGAGAGGGAGAACCAGGCTTCCCGCGGAACAGGGAACCCAATGTGGGGCTCGATCCCAGGACCCTGGGATCAGGACCTGAGCCGAAGGCAGTCGCTTAACGACTGAGCCACCCAGGCGCCCTGGAATATAAGTGATTCTTAATTTCAAATGCAACAACACCCATATTGTATGGTCTTCTAAAGGACTTAACCATATAGATTATAGACTTGATACATAAATTAAGTCTATTTGCCAAAATCACATTTAAACTTTACAACTCTTCCCGAGTGCAGGGAAATTTGACATTCTGTTTTGTTTCCATGTAAATATACTTCTTGGGATACATTAAGTACTCAATCATGCATGTTGGGTGAGTGAGAATAAATATGCTTTCTTTTGCAAAGTATTTTCAGAAGATCTATGTATACTACTGTATCTCAATTACATTGACATTTTGGATTAAATAATTTGATCACCTACTCCAGATTAAATTTTGTAAGATTTGATATACAACAGTTTCAAATTTTTACTTACGCAATATTCAAAAGTCAAAATACAAGTATCAGAAATTATAGACCTAGACTCTCAAGGAACTTAAATATTTAAACAGATGCTATTAATTTATAATTACTTCCCTTTAAAATAATTGTTAAAAAAAAAAGGAAATAGATCCCAAAATGGAGTCACTTGTGCTAAGTCCCCCATCAGCAAACCAAGACTTAATACTTAATCTAATTGCAGTTTCATCTTCTTCTAGGAATGTAACCTTTAACCAGTTAGTCTGTAATTACCTGGTTAACACTAGTGAGTAGTCTGCCTGATGGACCCTTCTTTTCCCCATAGGAAGGTGACCATGCCTAAAACAATCCAATCTTTGCTAGAAATTTCCTTTTCCTGCCCCCTCCTATCTACAAAAACCTTCCATTTTGTATAGCTTTTTGCAGTCCCTTTCTACTTGCTAGATAGGATGCTGCCCAACTCATGAATCATTGAATAAAACCAATTAGATCTTCAAATTAACTCAGTTGAATTTTGCTTTTTTGCAAAGGAAAGGGTAGAAATAGTCTATGTTGAACTGAGGATTAGGTGACTGAGTGATTAGGCCAAGGTATTTTCTGTTATAGACTCAGGAATAGAATTCAGGGCATCTAAGGCAAATGTTTTCAACTAGTCCTCATGTTGAGAATTTAGCAGCTTCTTCTCACTTACTTGTGCACCAAACAGCTTATTTTCTTTTCACCTATCATGCCAAACATGCCTAGCCATCACATCCCAAATTAATGGAGTAATATACAAAAACCTCCCCCTTTTGCTTTCTCCTGGTTATTATTACTACTACTATTATTATTTAAAGCATTCTTTTTTTTAAAAAAAGATTTTATTTATTTAGTTGTCAGAGGGAGGGGGGAGAGAGAGAGCATGCCAGCATGCACCACAATCAGGGGAGCAGCAGAGGGAGAGGGAGAAGCAGGCTCCCCGCTGAACAAGGAGCCCGATGTGGGGCTCGATCCCAGGACCCTGGGATCATGATCTGAGCTGAAGGCAGATGCTTAACTGACTGAGCCACCCAAGCATCCCTTATTATTATTTTTTAAGAGGATGGAATCATGTACTCCATAGGTAGAGATAAGTAGGTCAGAGAAGCAAATTGCTCGGGGAGAATCTGCCCACAGGATAATGATTTCCAGGTTTCTCTACTAAAAAGAAAAAGGAAACACACACATACACATATATATATGTACAAATACATGCACATCACACATATATTCCAAACTGCTGGGGAAAATAAGTAAACAAAATGGATACTGATTATATTGGGCTCCTCTACTTCAAAAGAGTTATGTTCATTTTCAGAGACTTACGAAGAAACCTCAAAAGCTTCATAAAAGGGCATTTACTGTATTAATAATAAAAGGCAGTGAGGTAGCCTGGGAAAAGCATTGATTTTAGGTTCAAATATTAGATTATCATCTACTAGCTATTTGGCTTTGGGCAAATTAATCTTCCAGAAATTCAAAATTTCCTTATCTTTAATAATGTGGATTCCTATTATTTATTTTGGTGATACTAACATACAACAGACATTCAATAATAATATAACATTATTATAACCAAATTCAGGTTATTCCAAGATGCCATCAACTTTCTTTCAGGAGAATTATAAATAGCCATCTAACTTACAAAGGTGAAGTAGTTTTTGCATTTCTCTAACAAGAACAGAAGATAGGCCAGCCTGAAATAAAATTATAAAGTTTATCTTTTTCACCTCAATCTCTGAAGGACATTTGAAACCCCAGTAGTAATTTACCACCCACTTTATCCAAGCCAGCTTTGGAAAAGACAGTGATACTGTTAGTTGCACTCCAATGGGAAATAATTTTTTAAGAAAAAATAATGTGAATAAGGAAAAAAAAATATTTCTTCAAAATCGCTTGCCTGCTCTGAATAGGATTGGGAGCATACAGGATATTTCAAAACTTTTTTCAAAAAAATATTCAGTGTTTAGCTTTGAAAGTAAAATGGGAGGGGGAAGATCGGAAAGAAAAGGGCCATTTTAAATCAATATTGAAATATATAATTTGATTAAAATCAAGCTATTATGGATTAAAAGTTGTAGATGGCCCACATAATTTAGGAGTCCACAAGTGATATTGCCTGTAGCCTGATCTCTTGGAAGCACAACTTGATCTTCATGTAGGAGCGTGTCAAAAAACTCTGCAGACCAACTTTTAGACTCTTTTTGGTAACCCAAAGTCCCCATGAAGACAGACTATTGCTGTTTTTCTCAGCAATAATTCTCAATGACTTGAACAGCATGTGACACAGAGGAGGGGCTCAATTAGCATTTGTTCAATAAATGCACTCTCACATCAACTGCCTTGATTCACTACAAAATATTCATAATAGGACTTGCAAATTTGATCACTGATGCACTGAGAGTATTGCTTTCGTTATTCTTCACCACCGTTCCCATTCTTTAAAAAGCCTGTTCTATTATAATAGCCTTAAAAAATAAACTTTTCATTTTAAAATAAATACAGACTCACAGGAAGTTGCAAAAATAGTAAAAAGAGCCCCTCCCTCAGCTTCCCTCAACGGAGAGATCTTATATAACTACAGTAGAATATCAAAGCCAGGAAATGGGCATTGGTACATGACTGTATCAGTTTGACTACAGACTGTATTTGGTTTTCACCTGCATTCATTTATGGGTGCATGCTTATGTTCTAAGAGATTTTATCTCAGGTATAGATTTGTATAACCACTGCCACATTCAAGTCGCAGAACCGTTCCATCATACAGAAGAACTACCTTGTGCCACCTCTTTGTATTCAAATCCGTCCCCACCCCCCCATCGCTATCTCCTGGCAACCACTTATCTATTCTCCATTTCTATAGCTTCATCCTTTCAGGAGTGTTATATAAATAGAATCATAGGCATGACACCTTTTGAGATGGACTTTTTTCACTAAGCATAATGCTCTTGAGGGCCACCCAGGTAGTTGTAGCTATGGGTAGTTAAGTCATCTCCCTGCACCATCAAATGAGTACCTATCATCTGTCTTTTACCTTGTACCTGCAGTGATCTCTGAGAAATGCAAATCTGATGCTGTTGCTCTTTAAAAGCTCCCAACTGATCTTACTATAAAGTCAAAATCCTTAAACATGGTATAAAAAGCCCACTAATCCTCACCCTGCCTACCTCTCCACTTAAGCCTCCTTGCCTTTGTTGTCTTCTAACCATCCTGGATTTATTTCCTGTGTCCCCAGAAAGGCCCCTTCTCACCTTCAATGATGGAAGTGTGTCTTTCTGGAACACTATTCTCAATCTCAACTACTCTTCCCTCTTGTGTCCCACTCCCTGTACTTAGTTAAATCACTAATCCTTTGGGGGCCGCCTGGGTGGCTCAGTCGTTAGGCGTCTGCCTTCAGCTCAAGTCAAAACCCCAGGGTCCTGGGATGGAGCCCCACATTGGGCTCCCTGCTCCGTGGGGAGCCTGCTTCTTCCTCTTCCACTCCCCCTGCTTGTGTTCCCTCTCTGGCTGTGTCTCTCTCTGTCAAATAAATAAAATCTTAAAAAAAAAATCACTAATCCTTTTGATATCTGTGATTTATAGTGATTGTAAGCAGAAATGGGAACTGAATAATGAAATTGTTATTTTGGATTACTCATATTTGTATTCAATGTATTTTTTTTATTTTTAGGATATAAATTCAGAATAAGAATTTAGGAAACCATTCTTTCCGGGAGTGGTCATTTATTACCCCACTAGCTAGACAGAGCCACATGAAGGGACATCTGCCTGTAAGTACCAGCTCCTGCACATTCTAGATGTGAAACTTTGGACAAATCTCTAAACCAGGATGAGCATTAGTTATCTTTAAAAAATTGGGTAAAGTAGACTTATGGATGATAATGCAATATTTCACATCCAGAACGGTTCCTGGCACATGATAGGTGCTTAATAAATATTTTGTGTATTTGTGAATATATATATAAGATATGCAAATGGTACAAACATACAAGGAAGTTATATGAAGGAAACAAAAAATCTATTTGACTATATAATTCCATGTCCTCTAAAATTACGCATTATGAATACAAACGATATAAAATAGAAATTCTGAATTCTATGAAAGTGAAAACTACACTTGCTATCTACCATAATGCAACTTGAACAGTCATCACTTATGCGTTAAATATCACAGAATATGTCTTATAGTATATCTCAGAGATCAAATGGTATCTGAAAAGAATTAGTTATCTGTACATCTTAAGAGAACATAATGGAAAAAAGATTCAGTGTGATCATAAAACTCTTGGGTAGGCCTGGACTCCTGACCACAGAATATTTGAGATAATCCATGTGCATTTTTTAGGTCACTCAGTTTATAGTAGCATTGTTATATACAATACAAGCCCTAACTCTTTTCCCAGTTTTTGTGCATTAGAATATAAAATTTAGGATATGATTTGGCTTTATATCTTTATTTACAGCAGGAATTCCCAACCTTGGTACTACTGACATTATAGGACACAACAATTCCTTGTTGTGTGGCTTTACGGGGTGTTGTCTTGTGCATTGTAGAATATTTAGCAACATCTCTGGCCTTTAATCACTAGATGCTGGTAGTACTCTCTACCCACAGTTGAGACAACCAAAAATTCTCTAGAAATTGCCAAATGTCCTTTCGGGACAAAGTTACCTCTGTTTGAGAACTCATGATGTAGAGGAATTTCTTCATTTACCTCTAATCTGTGTTTGTTTAATGAGAGGGCTATTGCATGCTGATAGCAGCTTTAGGATATTTTAAATATATATTAATCTAAACATGAAATGGCTCCATGGTTGCTTTTCAACTTGTGAAATGGCTCAAAGGCTGTATATAAAGGGAAATTGGATGGCTTTCAAAAACACAGATTCTGCTTTTTTAATTTCTAGTAATTCAGTGTTTCTAAGACACGCTTCCACAAATCACACATTAATATTTAAAAATTGATTTTATTTTGTGGTTTTACTTAATGAGAACAAGCACAGCAACATAACAGGAAACCAACAAAAAGCACAAAATATGAAGCATACCAACTGCGTGCCTGAATATGATCGAGAATGGGGGGAATTAATGAGAGAAAGAGAAATTATGGCAGCTCCATGTTTTCTGATTTCAGAGATGACATGACACAGAACGAATTCTGCCAGCCTCTTGTTTGTTACATTACGTCTGCCTTCCGAAGATGTTCGAATGCCTCTAGTGACCAGTTGCTTTCTGAGCGAGAAACCTGAGAATGGAACTTCTTGCTTCATTGCCGCTCCATTCAATGGTCACAAATTATTAGCTCTCACATAGCATACCTCATAGATGTGTTCTCAAGTTAAACATTTAAGGAAGAAATCATGAAAAACAAACAAACCCGCTCTCTGAAACGAGTTTCTATCTTTCCCTTTCCATTTATTATACAGTTGGATTCACATCATTAACATGCAAATCATACTGTACTACAGTGCATTTTAAACAAAGAACTGAAAGCAGGGCTTGTAATTTCCTTATGGGCTGATAAATAGATTTTGCTTTAAGAGCGTAAAATAAACTCTGATCATTTTGTTTATGTTTTTTGGGTTTAGTAATAATCTCAAAACTAGACAAGGAAAATTACTACTTTTCTCACCTTGCTCAGGGTCACTGTTTAAGTTACCCCAATTTTAGTGTGAAAATCTAAAGACTGTGGTAACCAAGTTAAATCGGGAAAATACTGTTTCTGTTGTTGTTTGTTTTTTTCTAGAAGACAAATTTTTTTTTTTTTAAGATTTTATTTATTTATTCATGAGAGACAGAGAGAGAGACAGAGGCAGAGGGAGAAGCAGGCTCCCCACTGAGCAGGGAGCCCGATGCGGGACTCGATCCCAGGAACATGGGATCATGACCTGAGCCGAAGGCAGACGCTTAACCGACTGAGCCACCCAGGCGTTCCCAAAATGTTTTATCTTATCTGAATTCCTATTTTTTTTTTTAAATAAATTTAACATTAAGACTAGAAACCAACTTGCAAATGGATTAAATGAAAGTCTGATTTAAGCCACGGGGGGGCGGTGCGGGGGGGAGGGAGGAATCCAAATTAAAATAATAAACAAACGTAAATCATGCTACACATTATATATCTTTAGTGTTACCTGTACTTCTAAGTACATGATAATATAAACTATTATGGATAGGGTGGGGAAAAAAGTTTCAGAGACACCCTCTTACTTGAAACAAAGACAGGGATTGAGGGAGAGAAAGAGGAAGCGGGGGTGAGGGGGTTGGGGGGGTGGAGTAGGGAGAGAGAGAGAGAGAGAGAGAGAGAAAGAAATTTAAAAAAAGCAGACCAGAGCACACTTAGTTAAAACTCAAAAAAAAAAGCCCACAATTGCCTGTCTCCAAGAAAACAACACAACTAACAATGCTAATTACGTTCCGCTTCTCACTTCCCTTCCATGGTTCTCTCCTGTTTATAGCATATAAGATTAAACTCCTTCGTGTGTCTGTAACAGATCCCTCTGTAGCAAGGGCTCCTCCTTCCCTCTACAGCCTTATTTATCACCACCCCCCATTGGCTATCCTCTGATCCAGGTATTTAAGAACTATTCCTAGTGTCCAAACACACCAGGCTGTTTGAGATCTAGGTGTATCTGTCACTTCTTTTATGTGAACAAATATTTACTGAATATCTACTATGCGTCAGGCATTTTTTAGAGACTAAAGATAAAGCAACAAAATCAACAAGCAAAATTTCTTCCCTTCGTGAGGAGGCAAATAATAAACAAGATAAATAAGTAAAATAGCTGTATGTTAGACAGTAATACATGTAAAGGAGAAAATTTTGAAATTTAGATTGGTGGTCAAAGCAGGCTTAACTGAAAGGTGACATTGGAAAGCAATGAAGCAGGGAGCACACAGAGAACAAGGAAAGATCATTCTATACAGAGGGAATAGCAAGTAAAACGAACATGCCTCTCTGCATCCTTCTTTCTTTAAATTTTAAAAAATAACAGCTCTATTGAGATACCATCCACATCCTACATAACTCAGCCATTTAAAGTGCACAACTGAATGGTTTTCAGTATATTCGTTGAAGTGTGTATCTATCACCACAATCTATTTGAAAACAATTTCATCGCTTGTAAAAGAAACCCTGTATCAATTAGAAGTCACTCCCCATTTTCCCCCACACCACATAGCTCTAGGAAACAACTCATCTGCATTCTATCTCTATAGATGTGCCTGTTCCAGACATTTCATATAAATGGAATCATATAATATATGGCCTTTCGTAATTGGTTTATTTCATTTAGCATATTTTCAAGGTCCATCCATGTTGTAGCATAAATCAGGATTTCATTGTCTTTATTGGTTGGTGAATACTATTCTGTTTATGAATACATACCACATTTTATTTATCCATTCATCTGTTGATGGACATTTGGGTTGTTTCTTCTTTTTTCTATTATGAATAAATGTTGCTATGAACATTTGTGTACACTTTTTTACGTGGACATATGTTTTAATTTTTCTTGGTTATATACCTAAAAGTGAAATTGCTGGGTCATATGGTAGCTCTATGTTTAATCATTTGAGGAACTGTCAGACTGTTTTCCAAGGTGGGTATACCATTTTATAATCCCACCAGAAGTGCATGAGTGCTCCAACTTCTCCATATCCTTGCCAACACTTAGAATTATCTTTTTGAATATAGCCTATCCAATGGTTATAAAGTGGTATCTCATTATAATTTTGATTTGTATTTCCTTGATGGCTAATGATGTTGACCATCTTTGTGTGTTTATTGGACATTTGTATATTGTTTTTAGAGAATGTCTCTTCAGATTATATACCTAATTTTTAATTGGGCTAATTGTCTTTTATTATAGAGTAGTAAGAATTCTTTATATATTCTGAATACAAATCTCTTATCAGTCATATAATTTGCAAATAATTTCTCCAATTTTGTGGGTTGTCTTTTCACTTTCTTGACAGTACCCTTTGAAGCACAATTGGTTTTCACTTTGTTGAAGTCCAAGAGATCTATTTTTTCTGTGTTGCTCGTTGCTTGTCATAGCTAAGAAACCATTGCCTAATTCAAGTTTGTGAAGATTTATTCCTATATTTTCTTCTAACAGTTTCACAGTGTGAGCTCTTTAAAAAAAAAAAAAAATCCTGCCAAATTCTGTTCTTTACATTTTGGTTCTGCATTGCATCCAGTTTGCTCCAAGTTAACCAGTTTGTGGTTATCATATGGTTTTATCTAGACAGGTTATAATGAAATTAATTTGGTTTATGTTTACTGGATTAAAACTGTCACTTAGGTAAGTCCCAGAAATTATTCCTAAATTATTTTAGTTGGAATTAAGAATGATCCCACCTCCTTTCTTTACCTAGAAAGTTAATTATTAAAAAGTATATGAATTTTACTAGCTAATTCAAATTGGTCAGTTTATTTTATTTACCTACATGTTCTGCAGGGAATTTCACTGTTCTCACAAACTCTCAAAAAAATGAATTGTTATGAGGACTAAATGTCATATATATGAGAATATATCTCTAGCATATCAATTGACATGACTACCTTGCACACAGTAGGCATTCAGTCAATGTGAGATACTACTATTATTTTATTCTGGAAAATAATAATCACAACACCTATCTCTTGGTGCTATTATAATTAAAATGTGGGTCCTTTCTTCCTCCCTCCCCTCCTTCCTTCCTTTCTTTCTTTTTTTTTTTTCTTTCTTTTGAGACTGGAGGGCTACATAAAGTTGCTCCAGTCATCAAGATAGCATGATATGGCAAGAGGCAGGGGTGACTGAACAGGTATGGACCCAAGCCCAAGTGCCACCAACACACCAGACACAGTATCTCCATACCTTACAAAGCAAGACAATAGCTTGCTCCCAACATCAGCTGGGCTGAAGCTTCTGATTTGCCCTCTGTCCATTCCTCCTTCAGGTCAAATGTCATCTTCTCAGTGAGGGCTTTTCTGAGCACATTATCTACAATTGTCACACACCATCTCTCTCTTTCTTTCTGGCATTTCCCTATAGCTGTTATCATCACTTAACATGTTTTAAGATCCATTTTGAGTTCATTTTTGTGTATAGTAAGGTATGAGTCCAACTCCATTCACTGACATATGGATATCCAATTGTCCTTGCACAGTTTATTGAGAAGAGTATTATCCTTTTCCTGTTGAATTGCCTTGTCCTTAAATTCCTGCATCTGGTGCACACCAACTCATCATTCAAAGCAACTCAAGTTCCATTCATGCTGTCAACAATTACAGAATTGTGTGATTTTAAATCTCAAATCAGTGCAATTAGTTTCCCAAGAACAGGAACTATGGGTTTTTTTGTTTTGTTTTTCTTTCATTTTTGAATCTCTCAGTGCCTGCTACACAACTGGTTCTTAGTAATGCTGGATAAGTTAAAGAAGGACATTTCAGATGGGTCTCAAATGTTGGTAGTATTCTGATGACTAATGGTACCAATGAAAGGCATGTAAATTTAGATGCAAAGTTACGAAGTGGGTTGAAGTGATACTTTCCTGTGTCTTGAAGGATTTCAATTGCCTGCTAAATTAGAAAGAGTCTGTTGAGGCTTATGAACAGAGAATGAAGTTCTGTTTTAGGAAAATTAATTTGGCTACAAAACGTAGAATATAAGGGAGAAAAAGAAAGAAGAGGTAGAAAAGAGTAAGGAGGTGGTTATAACAAACAGTAGAGTTAAAATGTGGCCAGGTCACAACGGCGCTGGTAACGGAAAAGGTAATACACATTTTAACATGCCAGCGATATATGTGACGACAGATGACGAACAGAAGGAAGAAGGGAAAGAGAAATCTCTTGGTGTTTGAAAGGATCAGAACGGGAATTTAAGATTTCCTGAAACCTAAAGGGAAAGAAAAAGCCAGAAAAAATGAGAAGAGCTACAGAATCTTGTTGAAAGTCTTAATCACTGAATTACTATCATATTTCTAGGACTTTTAAAAATCAAAGACATATTTCATTTGTTTATAAATAAAATAAAACACATACACATGTCCCTGGGAACATAGACGTTTCTTTTCTTTTTCTTTTTTTTTTAAAGATTTTATTTATTTGACAGAGAGAGACACAGCGAGAGAGGGAACACAAGCAGAGGGAGTGGGGGAGGGAGAAGCAGGCTTCCCGCGGAGCAGGGAGCCCGATGCGGGGCTCGATCCCAGGACCCTGGGATCATGACCTGAGCCGAAGGCAGACGCTTAACGACTGAGCCACCCAGGCGCCCCTCTTTTTTTTTTTTTTAAAGATTTTATTTATTTTAGAGAAAGAGAGAGGGTGAGCACAAGCGGGGGTGGGTGGGTGACGAGAGAGAGGGAGAGGAACAAGCAGACTCAGCACCGAACATGGAGCCTGACACGGGGCTCGATGCCACCATCCTGAGATCATGACCTGA
>NC_138370.1:133423788-133442189 GCF_054177405.1 Leptonychotes weddellii
AAAGAGAGAGGGTGAGCACAAGCGGGGGTGGGTGGGTGACGAGAGAGAGGGAGAGGAACAAGCAGACTCAGCACCGAACATGGAGCCTGACACGGGGCTCGATGCCACCATCCTGAGATCATGACCTGAGCTGAAACCAAGAGTCAGACGCTCAACCGACTGAGCCACCCAGGTACCCCAATATATATGTTTCAATTCACAGTTTTTGTTACTTGTGTGCATATTTAAAACATTAGCTAAGCTGGATTTTCTCTAAGTAAACAGGATTAAAATAGGCTATTATAAAGTTTCAAGCTTGGGGTGCCTGGGTGGCTCAGTCGTTAAGCGTCTGCCTTCGGCTCAGGTCATGATCTCAGGGTCCTGGGATCGAGCCCCACACTGGGCTCCCTGCTCGGCGGGAAGCCTGCTTCTCCCTCTCCCACTCCCCCGCTTGTGTTCCCTCTCTCGCTGTGCCTCTCTCTGTCAAATAAATAAATAAAATCTTTAAAAAAAAAAAATAAAGTTTCAAGCAAAGAGGAATCAGGGCTATATAAAAAATGACAACATACACAGAATGAAAAAAAAAAAACATAACCCTTTCTCTTTAAAGTTCCACTTAAGGGAATATAAGAGAATTTTATGAAAGATATCCATATATTTATATAAAGTGATGTATATTTGTGCTGCATATTGGGGGGGAGATGAAAAGAATACAAATATGCAGTTTGAAAATGGCTGAAGTGGCCTATTGATTATTGCCACTTTCAAAAATGCAAAATATGTAGTGATAAATATATAAGCTACACAAATATATCTGAGAGTTTATACACAATCTAAGAGGAAAAAAGAAAAACAAAAAGTACAAGACCCAACATTATGTGCCTAATTATTCTAAACATGTGAATACATGCTAAAAGGTGTAGTTTGCATTTCTGGATTGAATTATATAGATATGCTAAGTAGCAATAGAGGGAAAAAATCTGCTATTCATATTGTTCTGTATAGGCTATCTTATATTCTTTGATTTTATCTCAAGCTCTTCTACTGGGAACTAAATATATGGATATATTTATGGATATAACTTTATGTAGCAATGTTATCAGGAATATTGCATTTGACACACCAATACTGTAACTTATTTATATCATGTATATTATCACTTATTATCCTATATAGTCAATCAGAAAACTGTACAGCAATAAAAATGTCAATCTTATTCTTACATATTATACTGACCTAAATAAAGGATTGTCATTTCATGTAAACCTGCAATTTACCAAAGTCACTTAAGATGTAAAAATAATTTTACAAGGTTCTGTGCTGCATCCTCTCATAAAATAAGTTCAATTACATTCTTTTTTTGGAATATGGTACATACTCATATGAATAAATAATTGTCATTAAAAACGCACAATGGCAACATTTCAATTAAGTGACATTTCGCATAAACAAGAAAAGGTTTTATCACAAAAGCAAAAATCCATTACCTCTTATCAAGTACTCCAAATCTATTTAGTAAAACTCTAGGATAAGAGTTATTTAAAGAACTTCAAAAAAATAAACAAATAATACTGCTCTTTCTCACTACAACAACTTCAAATAACAAACCCAAACTCTTTTCTTCTTCTTTACTTCTGGCAGCTTGTACACACTATGTGAACATGAAGAACATACTGCAGCGAGCAGGGTGAAATATGCCACCATCAAGACAAAGTTAGCAGAGGGCTCTGCCATTTGTTTCCCCTTGGTTTTGGGAGCTCCATATGTGTGCTCCAGAGTTTGGGGACAAAGCATAGAAAGAAAGACCAAGGATGCATCAGGAACTAGCTATAATTCTACTCTCAAGATGAAAACAAGGCTCCATGCGTTTGTCAGGGACCAAAAGGGGAGGGGGCTGTCCTGGAAGCAAAGGGTGACTTTTTGGAGATGAAAAGTGCTATCTAGATTCCCAGGGGCATAAGGTGGAAGTGTAAGTGGTCATCCAGCTGGAACAGGCATCATTCATTTTCACATGAAGCACAGTCAAATATTTTCCACTGGGACCATTTGGCTTTCAAAAATCTGCCCAAGCCAGAGAGTCACTTTATGCATCTTCCTATTTTGAGACCCATTTTGGTAAGATCTTTCCTGTGCCTCAGCTCTCCTCTCCTCCTCCCCTCCCACACTTAACCATCTAGGAACCCGGGGGTGCGGGGGAGAGGGAGACAAATGGAAGCGTTAAGTGAACAAAATGGAGAGAAAGCCTCTAAGCACCCATTTCACATGGCAAACTGCCCACCTACAGCACTGAGGAGAGGGTAAGTTTTGAAGAAATGTGACTGCAAATGATGTTCAGAAATGTTGTTACATATGGAACTATACATTGAATTTTAAAAACTGTATTATTCTTGGAACTAAAAGTTATGATCAGGGAGCAAAGGTAGCTATAGGGCAGGGAAAGCATATGGCAGGATTAGAATAAAGGTGTTGTATGATTGGACTTGGAATCCTTATTTAATGTGGTGATTACAGTCCAGTTGATTATTCTGGTAGATTGAAATGCTGAGCCACAGCCTTTCAGACATCCATGGTGTTTTAAAAATCCCATCCCAGGTACTACAGGCTTCAAGTTGATAGGATGCAAATGCCTAATAATTTTTTGAAGCTACTGCTACCTGATATTTAGGTGTTTCTTTCTTTTTCTTTTTCTTTCTTTCTTTCTTTCTTTCTTTCTTTCTTTCTTTCTTTCTTTCTTCTTTCTTTCTTTCTTTCTTTCTTTCTTTCTTTCTTTACATAGCTTTGGTTGTAGGATGGGGATGGGAGGCAATTGTGAACTTCTTATAGATACAGTTATTAGTCAAACAACATATCTTAGATACTCTGGTCTAGAGAAAACTAACTATAAAAATAATGACTCATAGTATCAATGATATGTCAAAAAGCAAAACAGAACAAAAAATCACATCAAGAAATAACCACTATAAAAAGAAATGTTAATATTAGTGCCTTAACCAATCTTCTTCTATGTAAAATTTCTTTTAAATAGCTAAAATGTATTAGCAAATTTATTATTTATTTTCATTAAGGAAAAAAAAGAGATTCTCCTCAAATATAGTCTAGGAGTTCAGTGGGTCTCAGTAGGGACAATGTGTGTCTCTTCAGGGATATTTGGCAATATTTAGAGATATTTTTGGTTGTAAGAACTGGGAGGGAGGCATGATATCCAGTGGATAGAGGACAACAATATCCCACAATGTTCAAAATAGCCCATTAGAACCAAGAATTATCCTGCCCCATATGTCAAAATGCCAAGTGGGCACCTGCACAAAGTGTTGAGGTTGAGAAACTCTGAAGTAGGCAAGAGGGAGGAAAAAATGGGCATATGCTTTTTGGACTAATTTTTGCCATCAAATAAAATGTGTGTGTGTGTGTGCGTGTGTGTGTTCTTTAAGGGATACTTTACAAGTCTACCTGTTAGCTGAAGTGGAAAAATATCAGATCAGTAAAAAAAATTATCCTACATCAGTACAACCAATAAAAACTAATTCCCACTTTGCTCTCTGTGTTGAATATATGTTGTCTTTGCTTCCCTCTTCTCGGGTAAGCATTGCAATTTTGCTTTGAGAAACTCTCTATCCAGCCTCATGTGTCTACAAACTTAGAGAATGCCATGGAAGATGCCCTCCCCTTCCTTGGTCCAGAGGTGAGTCTGTGAGTCAAGCTAGACCCAACTAGATGTTCTGGAAATCTGGATCTTGGGTGAAGTGATATCAGGGTACAAGAGAGTTACACTAAGGTCTTGAAGAAAGAAAAAATCATTCAAGTCTATTTTGTTTTGTTTTCCCTTGGATGGTTTCAAGTTTCTCATCTAAAATAATTCTTAAGAACAAAAATTGTTTTCATAGCTTCTGCCTTGTTTAAATCAACCGCGTTCAGTGAGATATAGGTAAAATACTTAGCAAATTTACAAACATTTATACATAAATAATATCTTCTATATTCTTTTTCTTCTTTTTAGTATCTTCTATATTGTATACTAACAGTCTAAAAATCACTAATTCCTGCATCATTATTTAGATATTTGAGCCATTCTGGATCAAAGTAACAAACATGTGACAGTGGATGTCTGCTAAACAAAACCACAAAATACAATTAAATGAAACATTATATACTAATTTTCTGATTATTGCATTTCAGTTCAACACTTTCACAATTTTATGTTTTTCCAACCTGTTCCTTTTATGTGTCTTTGTGACACTATTCACAGAAACCTCTCAGTTCAGTAAATCTAATATTTTTTTTCAGTCAGTTCAACACCAGATTCAAAAGAATCTTAAAGATTTCATTTTTTTTGCTCCAATTTCTGCTGGTGATCTTAGCTTTATTTGGTGACTCATCAGTATAAAGTTATTCTAACCACAAATAAAAGGGAATAGATCAGAACTCCAACCTTCTAAAGCCAGAATTATTAGAGCTTCTGCATGTGTTTTAGGCAGTAAGTGATGGTCACAATAACATCTAAAAGCTTGGCTTTCTGGTGAGCTCAGTTTTACTTAAGTATCTGAAACTCTGGGGCTTTGAAAATGTTCAAATCAAATGTAAGGTAAAGAAGAACCGGGATTTTATGTTGGACATGCCAATATTTACTGAGACTCGTGAAAGTCCTTTTACACTGAAGAGAAACTGGTTAGTTTGCCTTCTTGCTCTGATAGCTTGAAGTCAGTGGGGAAATCACCATTGGCTTAGAGAAGTTATCTGTATAGATCGATTTCTAATACCTCTTGCCAATTTACTGATAAATTAGAATACATGACAATCATTCATGGGTAAATTGATTTCAAAACAAGATACAAACTTATTGTTAAGTTTTAAAACTAAGGACTTTAACTCAGTAAGTGAATTTTCAAGGATAAAATACATAGATATAGCTCCTTCCTGTAACAGCTTAGTGTTGACCATCTTTTACTTAAATATACTGATACTATTTTCAAGGTTTTGATGACAATCTATTATTCATATAAAATATACTTTGTAATTAAGTATGTCTATATACCAACACTCTCCTTTTGCTCTCTTGCAGAGCTAGATGTTCAGAAAAATCTATGCTGACCAAAACTTCACATGGATAACTGCAATATAGTGTTTCATTCCAAACACCTGTTAGAGCACAATTAAAATCATTTAGAGGTAAAAATCAGTCTTTCCTAAAACGATGCCACATAAAAATCAATGTTTCTGAAATGCTGCGTGTATGATTCAACGGTTTCAAACTGTGTCCTCATGTTGTCAGTGAGGTTTTGTGTCTTTGCTGCAAATAATAAATGACTGCCCTGAAGTTACAAAATATCTTCTTTCCTCCTACAACTAATGTGATATATTTCTAAGACTTGTGTGAAGTAATGTTTGAAAATAAAGTAATTTTCTGTGCCCTTATGCGTGTATACTGCTACTGACGTGAAGTATCTACTTTACCTCGCTTCCCTAAAAGAGGTGGGGGGTGGAATTACCGAGAATGGATGTATCCAGACAGTGTGCAGTAGAATGTTTCCTTGTCAATAATGCATTGGTCTGTGTTCGTGAGTTCAGGATATCATGCACATGGCAGGGAGCCAGAACAGGAAAGGGTCATCCTGTTCATCTGGTTCAACCTGCCCTTCTCAGAGAGGAGTCCACAGTCCTGAAGGGTCAAAGCTGGATTGAAAAATAACAGTTTCGGAAATCCAAGTCCTGTGTTTTTTTTTTTTTTTTAAAGATTTTATTTATTTATTTAAGAGAGAGAATGAGATAGAGAGAGAGAGCATGAGAGGGGGGAAGGTCAGAGGGAGAAGCAGACTCCCCGCCGAGCAGGGAGCCCGACGCGGGACTCGATCCCGGGACTCCAGGATCATGACCCGAGCCGAAGGCAGTCGCCCAACCAACTGAGCCACCCAGGCGTCCCCCAAGTCCTGTGTTTTATGTTTTGTTTGTTTCTGCCTGTGCCACTAATTCCCATTGGCATTCACTGGTACTGAATCAGGAGCCTGTCGGTGATGAAACCTAGGAATCTGAATTCAGTCTGATTTAAAACCTCCTCCCCACCCCCAAAAATGGTTTGGATACACTCCTGGGATGAGGACTGCTAACCCAGTAGTTTTGTTGGAGCAGTGTTTCTCAAACTTCAGCAAACGTAAGAACTGCCTAGAGAGCTTGTATTTAAACAGCTTCCTGGGTCACCTCCCAATGCTTCTGATGTAGTCAGTCTGGGATACAGTATGTGAATTTGTAGGGTTTTTTTTAGATTTTATTTATTTATTTGATAAAGAGAGACACAGCAAGAAAGGGAACACAGCAGGGGGGAGTGGAAGATGGAGAAGCAGGCTTTCCGCCGAGCAGGGAGCCCGATGCGGGGCTCGATCCCAGAACCCTGGGATCGTGACCTGAGCCAAAGGCAGCCGCCTAACCGACTGAGCCACCCAGGCACCCCTGAATTTGTAGTTCTAACAAGCTCCCAAGGGAGCCTACTGCTACTGGTTCAGGGATCACACTCTGAATTGCACTGCTGTGAAGAGCAAGACCATTGGTACAGGCAAAGACTTGGCCAATGGCTTCTCCAAGGTAATGTTGGCAAGAGGTGCTACAAGGGCTGTGGGTGAGGGGACATCAGTAGGCTTTGTTTTCACCCATGGCCAGATTTTTTGACATCCTCTCATAGGCCAGTCTCCTTCTCTTTTAACCCACATTTGACAATGCCAACAAACAACTCTAGTAAAAAGTGGGTCAGGCCAGCTGAAACATGCAAATGCCTTGAGTTGGCTGATCCAGACTCTGGCCTGACATAGTTACAGCTCTGCTCCATAGTTTCTATCTTTCATGCGGACTCTATTTTGAGCAACAGTATTTTCTTCCCAGTGCTCTTTTGAATATGATCTTGCGATAGGGAAACCAAACTGTCCTGGTTTTCCTGGGATTTCTCAGTTTTTTAAAACTGACAGGATTGTATCAGAGTAACTCCCTAGGTCCTGGGGAAACCAAGAGGGTTGGCCACTCTACCTTGCCATTTCCCCATCAAAAATGAGAGTCTAATTCATTTCCCTTGAATCTTAGCTGTCTGTCCTTAGTGACTGCCTTGCACCAATAAAATGTTCGTGAAGTGATATTACACGACTTGCAAGTCAAGGTCAGGAAAGGGTATTTGGCTTCTATTGTTCTCTTGGAACACCTGTTGTCTAGAGGCTTTAATTGGGGCACTCTCTTTCAGAAAACAAAAGCCATGCTGAGAGAAGTCAGTTCCACATGGAAACACCACATGTGGATAGATGCTGCAGTTGTCAGTTTCCAATGGGTTTGGACTTCAAGTAACCAAGCTCCAGCAGTAGACATGTGAATGAAGAAGCTTTCAGATGGCTCCACCCCAGTCATTCAAGCTATCTCTAGTGTTCAAGTCTTCTCAGCCACCACAAATATTTTAGAGGCACATGCAAACCAATTCTTCCATGCCCAGGGTGAGGTGTTGATCCCAGAATTCGTGAGCAGAATAAAATGAGTTTGTGCTACTATATTTGGGGTAGTTTATTATGTACCAATAGGTGACCACAATCCCATCCAACCTAAAAGGTATCATCCTCGTTTCTATTTAGACTTGGTTCTGTGAAGATTGTTGCTCAAGCTTGCAGCCTCTCTGTTGCATTTAATCTTCCATCCCTTTGATTCCTTGATTTAAAATTTTTTTTTAAAGATTTTATTTATTTATTTGAGAGAGAGAGAGAGAAACAGCATGAGAGGGGATAGAGTCAGAGGGAGAAGCAGGCTCCCCGCTGAGCCGGGAGCCCGACGTGGGACTCGATCCCAGGACTCCAGGATCATGACCTGAGCCGAAGGCAGTCGCTTAACCAACTGAGCCACCCAGGCGCCCCATGATTCCTTGATTTAATGTAACTCAGTGCTCTAGTCTTTTAGAATTCTTTTCTAAACATTTAAAGCACTAAGTATTCACTAGGCATTATCCTAAATCAATAACCTTTATTATTTTCTGTCATCCTCACAACACCCTGTGATGCTACTAGCCCCATTTCACAGACACCCAAGTGAAGATCTTATAGGCACTGGATTCTGAATTCAAATATGTGCCTCATTCCAAGGTCTTTGCTTTTTTTTTTTTTTTTTAAAGATTTTATTTATTTATTTGAGAGAGAGAATGAGATAGAGAGAGCATGAGAGTGGGGAGGGTCAGAGGGAGAAGCAGACTCCCCGCTGAGCGGGGAGCCCGATGCGGGACTCAATCCTGGGACTCCAGGATCATGACCTGAGCCGAAGGCAGTCGCTTAACCAACTGAGCCACCCAGGCGCCCTAAGGTCTTTGCTTTTAACAATCATTTTAACAATCACCTTTTCCCGGTCCTTCCCTGGTAATCCTGAAACTGTTGTTTTGTTTTGTTTTGTTTTGTTTTTTAATTGGGCCAATGGTTTTTTAAAACAAGCAGACATAATTGCCCTTCTACACTTCTATTTCAAAATTATGTCCTCTGGTACAAAGCAGCACCCTACATGCTCACTACACTAGGAAATAGATTTTAATATTTCAGATGTAGAAATGCTTTCCAATTGGATACAATGTGATGAGTGATTTAACACAGTAATATCTGGCAGCTTGGCTCAGGGAAGAAAGCAAAGGTTAGACCAAAGAGAGTTCTTATCTTTCTATTGCTGGATAAGTTACTTTACAGCTGCTGACACTCAGTTTTCTTATTTGTAATGGAAGGAGGAGGATGATGATAATGATGATAATGATGATGATAGTGATAACAACTACCTTATAATACTGTGATGATCACTAAATGAGAAGATACACAGTGCCCAAAAGAGTCATGTTGCCACATGACATCCACTCTCAGGGAGGCTATTAATCACAAGAAGGAGCTCTGAGAGATGACTGCGCTGGAATGGAGCATTTCAGTGGCAACGCTTAGCCCTAGTGCCCAGGGGAAGTAACACAGATGGAATAGAGTGGATGAGAAGATTTGTATGATGTTGGCATCGACAAAGGGGCCCAGATATTGGCATCAGCACACTGTATGGATGGCAGCATCATAAAAGTCTCTGCTCCACCCAGATTCAGAGAGATAAAAGGATTAGTTGGCAGCTGCTGTTACCCTATCTCTGCTTGTGGGCAAATTTGTTCATTTTCTGATCAGTAACGCAAATAATTCCACATTTCATTCCAACCCTGATAATTTGATTTTGGACAATGCCAGTAAGTAAAAGCGTTTTTTGTTTTGTTTTGTTTTTTTAAGATTTTATTTATTTGCGAGAGAGAGAGAATGAGAGACAGAGAGCATGAGGGGGAGGAGGGTCAGAGGGAGAAGCAGACTCCCTGCCGAGCAGGGAGCCCGATGCGGGACTCGATCCCGGGACTCCAGGATCATGACCTGAGCCGAAGGCAGTCGCTTAACCAACTGAGCCACCCAGGCGCCCCAGTAAGTAAAAGGGTTTAAGTTTATCTCCATATTGTTAAGGAAAAAGACAAAACAAAGGAGGAGAGAATGGGACTTTTCGTCAGGTTAGTAGTCCCAACCTAGATGCAGAGAAGGAAGTACACACACACGCACACACAATATGCACACATACTACACCCACTATACCAGCCCCCCTACCCCACTACTGTGTTTCTTAACTTTGAGCCGCATGTTAGAAGGTACCTGGTTTTGGGGCGCCTGGGTGGCCCAGCCGTTAAGTGTCTGCCTTCGGCTCAGGTCATGATCCCAGGGTCCTGGGATCGAGCCCCACGTTGGGCTCCCTGCTCTGTGGGAAGCCTGCTTCTCCCTCTCCCCCTCCCCCTGCTTGTGTTCCTTCCCTTGCTTTGTCTCTCTTTGTCAAATAAATAAAATCTTAAAAAAAAAAAAAGAAGGTATCTGGTTTTGAAAATTAAATGCTGACTCACCCCCATCCTACTGATTCAAAACTCTCTGCAAGTAATTCTGAAGTATACCCAGTAGCTAGAAGCTTTGTTTCAAAAACCATGAACATAGATATGCATCTTTATTTCTATTTTTTAAGGTAATTATAAGGATTTCCATTCTGAAAAATACCCATTAGCTTTTAGTATAGTGTTATTAACATAAAAGTAAATGAGAGACCATATTTCTCTAACTCAGACAAGCATCAGAAAAAGATAATGTCATTTATTTCTTTAACATAAATAATCAGGCACTAACTTGCCTCCCTTAAAATTGGTTTCAGTGATGAGATAACTGGCTGTCTTTCGTGGATGCCTCTTTACTGAAAATAATGCCACTTTCATACTACATACTGTAGAAACAGATGATTATCACAGATCCCTAGTCACAGTTATGTCCCAGCATTTAATCAGAACTAAATTATAATATTTTCTAACAGTGTTTTTAAGTTTTTTGACCTTTGAATTTCTTCTATGTCTTAAAAAACTGCATTAGGTTACTGGTGTTTCTAGGTCATGCTTTTCAACAACTTAAAAATTGAAAAGAGAAAAATAGTTGAGAAAATACAGAGTTTGGCTTACTAAAACTTAATGATTAGGGACTCAATCACTTTTAAACATCAAAAAAACTATGAAAAACAAACAAAAACATTTAACACTATCACTGATTTGATCTGAAAATTATTGCAAAGATTACGAGAATTTAGTTTCCTTTCTGCTTATCTAGTAGGTAGAAGAATAAACAAAACAAAACAGGCCACAACTTGAGGTGTTAAATCCAATAGTTCTAACTACTCACAATCCATCCCTTAGACATTTTTCAATGCTTCTATTGCAGATGGTACACAAAACACTGAAAAATACATGAAAGAATGAACCCAGAAGTACAGACAGTATAGTAGATAGATACATATTTTATATAGTTAATGTATTTATAAAATAATGATTGTGGGATTATCCATTACAACATGGATTTGTTTTACTTCCCAAATCTCTTTTATTGATTCTTACCCCTTAAATCCTGGTGGTTCCTTAGCCATGTCCCAGAGAGACTCTTTTCCCCATCAGTCCTTGGTGAGATGGTATTTACAACCATCACTTGAGATTTGTCCTTAAATGCTGATAACAAAACCATTCCTTTTTCTAGGCCACACTTTTTTTTTTGTTGTTGTTTTTAAGATTTTATTTCTTTATTTGAGAGAGAGAGGGAGAGAGTGAGAGAGCATGAGCAGGGAGGAGAGGGAGAAGCAGGCTCCCCAGTGAGCAGGGAGCCTGATGTGGGGCTCGATCCCAGGACCCTCGGATCATGACCTGAGGCGAAGGCAGACGCTTAACCGACTGAGCCACCCATGTCTCCCTAGGCCACACTTCTCTGTTGATCAAGGGTCAGCCAGTGAAGGACCTTGGGTCAAATCTGCCACGCTGCCTGTTTTTGTACAGACCATGAGTACTAAATACTTTTTTTTTCACCTTTTAATAACTGGGAAAAAAGAATACTTCAAGACATGTGAAAATGATATAAAATTCAAATTTTAGTGTTCATAAATTTATAGTGGAATGTGGCCGCACTCATTTGTTTACATATTTTCATGGCTGCTTCCCAGCTACTGAGTGACTGTGATAGATACCTTATATATAGCTTTCAGGGACTAAAATATTTGCCATCCGGTTCTTTACGGTAAAAGTTTGCCAATTGCTGCTCCAGATCATTTTAGTTACTGCCCTTTGGGCATGTTACCCGTGTCCCATGGGTAGCTCACACTCAATATGCTGAAACTTAATTACCTTTCCTCACAAACCAAAGTCTGTGCCTTTCAATAATGAAGTCATTTGTAACATCTATACTCTTACCGCTTACCATGCATGGATCAAGTTCCAAGTGATTCTGTCTCATCGAACTTTCTCACATTTGCCTTCCTCTCCATCGTTATTGCTAAAACCTTAATTCAGACCTCTCACGTGGACTATTAAAACAGTCATTTAACACTTTCTCAGCTGTCTACAGTCTTATCCCCCTCTAAAGTTTTTCTCATCTTCCTGTCCCATCACCTTTAAGGGCTGTTGTAACGATACTCCTAGGTATATTATTCGGAAACAGTAGCGTTTGGTCGGTAGGGAGATAAAATAGAGCCCCAAGACATTCTGATAGGCAAGCCACCCTCACTGTCCTTGATAAATAGCTGCTAGAATGACTTGATCACATTATTACCTTATTTAAAACTCTAGCCAGGCTTATAAGCTCCATTATAACTTGGAGTATGTATTTCCAGGATTTTCTCTTACAGAACCTTTTCTCTTAGAGAATCTCTACTTCCAGCATGATTGAGAAATTCTCAAACACTAGCAGTTGCCTAATTTGACATACAGCTTCAAGACTGTCTATCCAACTCTTTTGGCATGGTGAAACATTACCTATGGAACCACCTATTCGCAAAGCCTTTTCCAGTTACTCTATCCTCCGGAATTGATGACTCCTTCAATGCTCTCAATGGACTCAGACAAATATTTTACTTAATTGCCCTTATTGATTATATGCTCATTGTCTTTACTAGATTATAACCTTCTTGATATTAGGGACTTTGTATCCCTAGAACCTAGCAACTGGTAGGCATTCGAGAAATGTTGGCTGAGAAAATAAAGGAGTTACATTTACCATCTTTCAGATAACAATTAGGTAAGTATTCTTTCCTTCATTGATAGCTCATAACCCTCATAGAACTACTTCAAATTATTTAAAATGGGTTATTAAAGTCCCAATGTGGGCCAGTTGTGCATTTTATTGGTAACAAGTTGCTGATACCTAAATCTGTCATGGTATTTTCAGTAGTCCCAGGAAACTTCTTTTTTTTTTTTATTTTTAAATTTTTTATTTATTTATTTATTTATTTTTTTAGATTCTATTTATTTATTCATGAGAGACAGGGAGAGTGAGAGAAAGAGGCAGAAGCAGGCTCCCTGCTGAGCAGGGAGCCCGATGCGGGACTCGATCCCAGGACCCTGGGATCATGACCTGAGCCGAAAGCAGACGCTTAACCATCTGAGCCACCCAGGCGCCCAGTCCCAAGAAACTTCTTAAAAGTGAAAAAAATCTTTATCAATATTCCCTATTGATATTTCTATATTCTTTATTGATAGTTCACTCACTGAACAATGTCTTTTATTTTTTTTAAAGATTTTATTTATTTATTTTAACAGAGAGATAGCCTGGAGCAGGAACACAAGCAGGGGGAGTGGGAGAGGGAGAAGCAGGCTTCCTGCCGAGCAGGGAGCCCGATGCGGGACTCGATGAGGGACTCGATCCCAGGACCCTGGGATCATGACCTGAGCCGACGGCAGACGCTTAACGACTGAGCCACCCAGGCACCCTGAACAATGTCTTTTAAATCAGGACTCTTATCCGTTGGAAGCAAGCAAATACCATATACTTTTCAGTTTTCTGGATTTGAATGGTTCCAGAAAACATTCTTCCATACAAAAACTGAGTCAGTTCTATAAATGTGAGTTTGGTCTTGCAATTTTACTTATTTTCTTTTTAATTACCGTTTTACTTTACAATAAAAAAAACTGGGATCCAGTTTATTACATAAAAGTTGTAAAGATAACTTTGCAACTGGATTCCAATATGCACAGCACTCAGTTTCCCTATTTTTAACATCTTACACTACTATTGTACACTTGTCCCAACCGATAACCACGTATGCTGGAGATGTTAACTAGACTGTGGTATCAGTGGTATACAGATATTCATCATTACGTTGTACATCTGAAACTGATATAATGTTATATGTCAGTTATACTTAAAATACTCCCACCAATATTAGCAAATTATTATTAAATAAACTCCACTGTTCATTTGAATTTCACTAATTTTTCTCTAATGTCTTTTTTCTATTCTAGGATCCCACCCAGGAAATCACATTACATTACTTGTCATATCTCCTTAGCTTCTTCTGGACTGTGACACTTTTTTATCCTTTCCTTGTTCTTAAAGATGTTAACAACAATCAGTGCTAACATCATCATTGATAATCATATCTTATCAAGTGTCTATGCTATTAACATGTCTTATCAATGATGATGTTAGCACTGATCATCTGACTGAGGTAGTGTTTCCCAAGTTTCTCCTCCGTAAACTTACTTTTTATTTTGTTTTTCCCTTCTTACATACTGTATTCTTTGGTAGCAAGTTATTAGGTGTAACCCGCACTAAAGGTGTGGCAATTAAGTTCCATCTCATTGAAGAGGTAGTATGTACACAAATTATTTGGAATTCTTTTCCACAGATTTGTCTCTTCCCTCCATTTATTTATCCCTTCAATGGTTTATCTGTACCAGTATGGACACACAGATATTTATTTATACTCTATGATGTGATCCAATGCTACATTATTTAATCTGTTGCGTGAATAAATTGTTTGCATTTTGGCCATGGAAGCTGTTTTGGGTTGGTTGCTTTCCTCTCTTTGACATATTCCTATCATTTTATTTTTTGAGCACTTCCTTACTTTCTGGTGCTACAAGATTCTCCAGGTTCATTTTCATATTTCCTGCCACAGCCCCAGACTCAGACATTTTTCCAAGGATCTACTTTCTTTTTTTGGAGAATTCTATTAGAAACCAAGACTTGGGTGCTGGATGGCTTCTTTTATTTTTGATTTGTCATCAACTTTGTGAGGAGGGTATTGGCCAGTCAAATTTCAGGATGCCTTCCATTACAATTCCATCACTTCTTCTAAAGAATATGAATACAATATTCACATACATATGTATTTCTACAAATGAAGAGGCAAGAAATTGCCAGATATGCTGGCTTATAAATATGCAAAGATAGAAGAGTTCTCAGAAAATAAACCAAACCATATCTAAAAATGATAACTGTAATGCATCAACATCCATAACTACTCAAAAAGTTAGCTATACTTTCGATGTCAAGCAATAGATCTCTTAAGTACAGGCTACAGAAGAGGCTATAAATAAAGCCAATTATGTTCATTATAGGTCATACTTTCCACATCTGGCTCTTCTTTGTTGAGCTTTACAAATAAACCTATCCCTTGGGACTATGACTGAGGATCCTGGAAAATAAGAATAAAACTCAAATATTAGGAAGTGTATATAAACATCAATTTGAGGGATGCAAATCATGTGAAGAGAAACTGCTTCAGTAGGTGGGTCAAAGGCAGAGGACACAAACATGGTTCTTTAGTGTTTGAGGAGAGAAATGTTTCCTAACATAATTAAAGTGATAATAATACTTTGTAGACAGAGTGTTTTTAAATTATTCCAAGTATTTTCATAGCCATTATACTGAAGACAAAACTGAAATTATGTAGTAAAATATAAGAAAATTAGCAAATGATAGGACAGTAAACACACCGTGAAAGTTTACTGATGGTTTGGGAGGGAAAAATATAATAATATTCTACTCTCCTCAGAAATCAAGCCGTGGTGTAATAAATAAATTTGGTCTTGTTACCAGTATCTGTCACAGAGCTCCTAAAACCCTTGGAGTTTTTTGAATGGTAAGTGTGTTTTATGTTATGCATAAAAAAATCTCTTTCTAGCCATACCTGAGTTTATGCTAATGAGGTGACTCAGGGTGGGGACCCAAGATAACCTTCAGGAGCGAGCTACTTAACAGAAAGACCAAACACATGATTAGAGGCTAGAAGTTTCAGTCTCATCCACCAACCTCCTGGGAGGGGAGTAGGGTCTGGAAACTGGGTTGGAAGAACTCTTGAACAACAAGATTCGAGAGCTTCTGGGTTAGTAAACGCATTGATATGCCAGCAGAGTTGTAGATTCAGAGAGGGCATGAAGCTCTGAGGAACCCCCACCCCTGCCCCCCATATATTGCTTTATAAAACTCTTCCATTTGGCTGTTCCCAAGTTGTACCCTTTATATTAAAGCTGTGATCATAACTAGAGAATTTTCTTGAGTTCAGAGCTCTTCAATTTGTTTTTAGCTAATTAGTGAACTTGAGGTAGGGGAGGGAGTCATAGGAACTCCTGAATTTGTATTCAGCTGGGTAGACATGTGGGTAGCCTGGGCACCTACTTGTGTCTGGTGTTTGAAGTGGGAACAGTCTTCTTGGACAGTGTGGTCTACTCTTATTCTGGGAGTCAGTATCAGAATTGAACTGAATCGTTGGACACCCAGTTGGTATCAGAAAATACCACATATGAATAATACGGAAACGGACCTTAAATAAATGACAATATTTATTAAAGACACAATATTTAGTTCCTAAATGTTCTTTAATTCCAGACTTTCTTTTCTTAGTGCCTTCAGTGCAGTAGTAGGAAACACAAATAAAAACAAACAAAAGAACTATTGCTAGCACTTTGAAATTACAACTGAGAACTTCTTGGTTTGTTTTTTTTTTTTTAAACACAATATTGGGCACTGGTAGCATTTAAATATGTTTTTAGTCAAAAGAAAAAAGTAGCAAACTGAGAGAGAAACACTAGGAATACTTTTATTTTAACAGAAACTAAAAAGAAAAGACACAATCACAGGGACACAGATCACTAGCCGCTTAGAGAGGAGATGGCGCAGTTAGGACGCGACAGAATTTTAAACATTAAGAAGAATGTTAAAATATTGCATTTTTCCAAACTCAGAATTTGAAGGGGGGGAGCATTTTATAAATAAATATAAAAGCAGGGAATAGATCATGAGGAAGGTTTTGAAAAGAAAGCATAGGTAACTGCCTAAAATAGTGGTTCCCAAATGCCAGCCCCGGAACACATACCAATCCATTTCAGTTTTGTTTTTTTTTACCAGAACTCAAAATAATATCCTTATTCTGAGATTATGACCTTTATTCTCCCCTTCCTCATTGAGGAAGGGTCTAATATAGGGTTTAATAGATTCTTTCTTCTTACGAAATGATGCCAATAATGGTTTTATATATAATACTAATATAATATATAATATAATATAATATAATATAATAATATATATAATTAATGTCCTTACTTGGCAAAAGTAAAAAGTTGTCAATCTTGTGTTTCTCATCCATCTTTTATGCATTTTTTTTTTTTTTTTTAAGTAGGAGCATGGAGCTCAATGTGGGGTTTGAACTAATGACCCTGAGATCAAGAGTCAGGACACTTAACCGAGCCACCCAGGTGTCCCTACATATTCATGTTTTTATTTGGTTAAGTTTTACTAGTACAAGAAATCTCCTTTAGGGATGTTAGGGCATGCAATTGTTAGGACAGTTTGGGTGAGTTGTGCCAAGGATAATAACAGATTAAGAAATAAGGCTGGAGCACAGAGCTGGATTAAAAAAAAAAAAAATCTGTCAGTATTTATCACGGAAAAGCAATGCCTTTATCCCAATTCTCGAAGTTAGTTAAGAACAGGCAAATCTCAGTGGGGATTGTTGATGGCTCTGCTCATCCCTGACTGTGGAGAATGGGTTACTGCCCCAAGAAGGTGCAATCGTGACTTCAGTGAGGGGGGGGGGAACCTAATGGGAAAGCTGTGAAGGTGATTAAGAGGATTCTTGTTCAACTTTTGCATTAAAAATCATTGCCATTCCAATGAGAGAAATTAACTCATTGTTTAGTAGATATTAGACTGCACACGTATGATGTCTATGTTTGTCCAATCTGGCTTATTGCTTCTGTTTGTTTCACTCCTCTTGTGAAAACCCCTTGAGGGCATGAATACTTGTTAAATAAATATTAAAAACCTTAAGGCAAGGGATTTCCATAAATTCACTTATTAGTTTTGCAATTTGGGACAAGTTACCATATTCTCTGGGCTTCAGTTATGCTTTGCCTGTGAAACAGGGACAAATAGTGCCTACCAGATAAAGTTGCTTTAAGAATATAAAAACAGAGTATTTAAAAAAAAAAAAGTGCATACAGTGTTGCCTGGCATATGATGCATGTTTAATAAATATTAGTAACACAAGTCGGCAATCGTAGTAATAGGGTTAGGGTCAGGATCAGAGGAATAAATGGGCTATGATTACAAAAATTTCCTAAAATGTTAACAAAGCAAATTCTGTTTCACTATCACAAACCTAAACAGTCAGAATCTCTGAGATTATATGCACTGGAATCTGCATACCAGGTAATTCTTATGAATACTAAAACATGAAAACCACCAGGTCCTTAAATAGATACTGGTTTACATTTATTCTATGTGTTTACATTTCTTTAAAAAATATTAATTGCTTAAGGCAATCAGTGAGAACTAGATTATTACCTTTTGCCCCTGAGAGTCCAGACTATAGACCTTGTGCTCGTTCAGAATAAGAGTGCAGAGAAGGATAAGGTGCCGACAGGGACATACTTCTTGGGCACAAAACAAGTTTCTCCTACAGCCAACAGCTGGTGATGATCAAGAGAGGGGAGAGAGGAGCGCCTGGGTGGCTCATTCGTTAAGTGTCTGCCTTTGGCTCAGGTCATGATCCCAGGGTCCTGGGATCGAGCCCCACATCGGGCTTCCTGATCAGCAGGAAGCCTGCTTCTTCCTCTCCCACTCCCCCTGCTT